>NC_044991.1:11025776-11114330 GCF_008728515.1 Papio anubis | reverse complement strand
TTGTTATTACTTCCATTCCATTCCATGTCCTGTCCATCTCCAGTTCCATTCCATCCATTGTTCCTCTCCCTCTTCTTCCATCCATCCATCCATCCATCCATCTATCCATCCACTGTCCATCCTTCCACTCCCTTCCATTCCATTATTCTCCATCCATCCATCCACCACCACCATTTCTTCCATCCATCCATCCACCACCACCACCACCACCATCCTTCCTTCCATTCATCCATTTACCTATCTTTCCATCTCTTGAGGCATTCATCTGCTTATCCACCCATCCCTCCACTCAACCTTTACATTCATGCATTTATCCACACATCTTCCTAACAATTACCTATTTAATCAACAAGGACCCTGCTACCCAAAAGCCTATTTACACATCCATCAACCCATCCACTCATCTATCCATTCATTTGTTTGGCAGATGCTTGTTGATTATCCTCCCAAATTTCACACCCATTCTACCATCTGCTGAATGCCCAGCAAAAACCCATATTGGGCACCATTACTCATCCTTTGTACCACTCACAAGGCCTTTTGTATCTGGCTTATTCTCCTTACCTTCTGCTGGACTATGAGCTCCTTGAAGACGGGTTCCATGTTCCAGGAATGCCTGTTTCTTCCCTAGACCTTGGCCAGTGGCCCTGCACATAGTAGGTATGCAGCACGACTTTCGATGAGGTGCATCCTGGCAGGCAAGGTTGGAGGTGGAGGTTGTATGACCTGAAATGAGGCTGGAGGGAGACCAAGAGTGCTGGCACAAAGGGCCTTGTATGCCAAGCCAAGGACTTTGGAAAGAAGGTGGTGGGGAGCCACAAAAGGCTTTTGGTTTTGAAACGGCTGTCTGGCTGCCATGGAGGTGAGGGATGTATCAGAGGATACAAGGCTACAGAAGAAGGCTGTTCAGGAAGGAGAGAATGCAGCCTGCCTGGGGCAATGGGGCATTGAGGAGTAGACAGAGAGGAAAGGTTTAGGTGGTGAAATGGACAGATCCCTGAGATGGATGTGGTGCAAGGGGAAGGGAGGTTCTGGGGAGTTCTAGTCTGGACAACTTCCAGGACTGGTGGTGGGGGTGCATCCTTCATGGAGGTGGGACATGCTGGGGGAGAATTTAGTGGTCTGGGGAGAATATGATACGTCCCATCTGGATGCGACGAATCTGAGGTTCCCAGAGACTTCCCAGCACTATGTCTGGGAGGCCTGGTGCTCAGCAGTCAGGGTGCCTGGGGCTGGGACAGACTTGGGACCTGTTCAGCTATAGTCAGTTAGGCTGTGGAAGTGGGTATAGGGTCAAGGAGAGGAGACGGGGGACCAGAGGGCTGGGGCTGGAGGAGCCCAGCATTTAAGCGACAGAACCACAAAGTGGGAGGAAGACCAGTCTAGGGGCTTGTGGTGTCTCCTGGGGAAGAGAGTTTCTAGAACAGGGGTCTGAACCTGGGGTTCATGAGCTGCTTGCATGGGCACAAGTTGCATCTTTGTTTTCCCTGACCCCTGAATGAAATTTAGCATTTCTTTCTGTTATGGATGGAGGAAACAAACCACACTGGTATTATTAGCAACTCCTGTGGCTGTCACCCATAGAAATCATCAATATTTCCATGTCACATCATGGTCCTTATAGAGCTCTCAGAATATCATTACAGCCATCACTTTGAGGCAGAATCCCTTAGCATCCAGTCCAGCACCAGAGCTTGCTACTTATTGTGTTGATAAGAAAGAATATATGCTTCTCTATCAAAAATTTGTTTTAAAAATATTTTGATAACTACTTTAACATAACTGCCTTCCTTTGTAGTTCTAGGCTTTTTTTTTTTTTTTTTTTTTTTGAGATAGAGTTTCCCTTTTGTCGCCCAGGCTGGAGTGCAATGGCACAATCTCAGCTCACTGCAACCTCTGCCTCCTGGGTTCAAGCGATTCTCCTGCCTCAGCCTCCCAAGTAACTGGGATTACAGGCATATGCCACCATGCCCAGATAATTTTTTTGTATTTTAGTAGAGACAGGGTTTCACCATTTTGGTCAGGCTGGTCTCGAACTCCTGAACTCAGGTGATCCACCTGCCTCGGCCTCCTAAAGTGCTGGGATTACAAGTGTGAGCCACTGGGCCTGGCCTTTTTCTTTTTTTTTCTTTTCTTTTTTTCTTTTTTTGAGAGTGAGTCCCCCTCTGTCACCCAGGTTGGAGTGCAGTGGCACTATCTTGGCTCACAGCAGCCTCCGCCTCCTGGGTTTAAACGATTCTCCTGCCTCAGCCTTCTGAGTAGCTGGGATTACAGGTCTGAGCCACCACGCCCAGCTAAATTTTGTATTTAGTAGAGATGGAGTTTCACCACGCTGACCAGGCTGGTCTTGAACTCCTGGCCTCGAGTGATCTTCCCATCTCAGCCTCCCAAAGTGCTGGGTGGGATTATAGGCATGAGCTACCATGCCTGACTGTAAACTTTAAAAAAAAAAAAAACAGAAAACTTTTAAAGTTCTTTTTTTTGTTTCTTTTTTAGCAATGGAGTCTCACTATATTGCCCAGGCTGGCTTTGAACTTCTAGGTTCAAGTGATCCACGAGCCTCAGCCTCGCCAGTAGCTGGGGCGATAGCTCACAACTGCACCTGGTTTACTAATCCTACACTTCAACATTAAAAAAAATGCATTTGACCTGGCGCTGTGACTCACACCTATAATCCTGGCACTTTGGGATGCTGAGGTGGGCAGATCACGAGGTCAGGAGATTGAGACTCTCCTGGACAACGTGGTGAAACCCTGTCTCTACTAAAAATACAAAAATTAACCAGGCGTGGTGGCATGTGTCTGTAATCCCAGCTACTTGAGAGGCTGAGGCAGGAGAATCGCTTGAACTAGGGAGTCAGAAGTTGCAGTGAGCCGAGATTGTGCCACTGTACTCCAGTCTGGCGACAGAGTGAGACTCAGTCTCAAAAAAAAAAAAAAAAAAAAAAAAAAACTTTATTCTGGCTGGGTGCTGTGGCTTACACTTGTAATTCCAGTACTTCGGGAGGCTAAGGTGGATGAATCACTTGAGGTCAGGAGTTCGAGACCAGCCTGGCCAACATATAATGAAACCCTGTCTCTACTAAAAATACAAAAATTAGCTGGGCATGGTGGCACACGCCTGTAGTCCCAGCCACTTGGGAAGCTGAGGCAGGAGAATCACTTGAACCTGAGAGGCGGAGGTTGCAGTGAGCTGAGATCGTGGCACCACAATCCAGCCTGGGTGACAGAATTAGACTCTATCTCTTAAATAAATAAATAAATAAATAAAACCTTTATCTGAAAAGGGGCTTGTGGCACAGAAAAGGTTAAGAACCCCTGTTCTAGAAGAGGGGTCAACCATGCCCAGTGCTGCTGGCACGTGCGAGTGCAAATGCCTGCTGCATCTGTGTGCACACGTGTATGAGGGGTGCAGGTGCATGAGGGGCGGCAGGTCTCCTTGGGGATGCACACGTGAACACGTACGTGTGTTCAGGGGCAGGCAGAGGAGATGTGTGGTGGAGGACAGGTCTCCAGGGAGGCCGGAGGATAATGTAATCCACACTGGTTGAGCCCTCACCCTCTCAGTTCGATGGCTGCTTGGAGGAAGGGGGGCATCCAAGGCACGACAAGGTCCCAGAGGAGGCATCTGCAGCTCCTGCCCAGGAGTCAAGGAAGGCTTCCTGCCCACACACCTTCTGTGTGGTTGGGCTCCTGAGGCTGGATCAGCCCACAGACAGTGGGACCCTGGCCCCCAGGGGCCTGCCTGGCCCTTCTCTTCAGCAGTGACAGAAGCAGCTGTGTCTGGCAAGTCTCTTCGGCTGGAGCATCCTTCCTGTGGACCTTCCACCCTGGCTTCTCGTCCCAGCTGGCAGCCTCTGTTTCCTGCCATTGCTTCCCCTACTCCGCTGTCTGCACTGGGTACTGAAGCTTACTGGGTATTTGGGAATCAGAGACTTTGGCCAAATCCAATGAGTTCTTATACAATGGGGATTCCAAGAAGTGGGGCTGGGGTAGGAACAAGGAAGGGCTCCCTCCCTTGTCCCCTCCTGCAAAGGATGTCAATGCACTGAGATACCATAGTTTGTAAGCAGAACCAATCGTGCCATTTGTCATGTGGGGAGCTCCTTGTTGCTGGAGGCATGTAAGTGGAGGGAGGCCTGGGACCATCTGTCTGGCAGGTCTGTTCATTTTATGGAGCAGCTTTCTGTCACAGCTCAACCACTGTGTCGTCTTAGGCAAGTGCCGTCCTCTCTGGACCTTCATTTTCACAGCCATAAAGTGGGGTGTGATAATGTCTGCCGTGCCCGTCTCCCGAGGCAGCTGCGGCCACAGGTGCAACAGGCTTAAAGGAGCATTAGAAGACAGGAGGGTATGAGGTTCAAATCCTGGCTCTGTCCCTCACTAACTGTGTCCTTGGGCAAGGCTAAGGAACAGAGATGATGCCCACCCCTGCAGGTTGTTGTAAAGGTTCCTGTGGAGTTTGGTAATAGCAGTTGCCCTAGCAGGTGCCTGTGGTTTATTTTATTTTATTTTATTTATGATTATTATTTTGTGAGACAGAGTCTCGCTCTGTCGCCCAGGCTGGAGTGCAATGGCGTGATCTCGGCTCACCGCAGCCTCCGCCTCCTGCATTCAAGCAGTTCTTCTGCCTTAACTTCTGGAATAGCTGGGACTACAGGCACGCGCCACCACACCTGGCTAATTTTTCTATTTTTAGTAGACACGGGGTTTCACCATGTTGGCCCGGCTGATCTTGAACTCCTGGCCTCATGTGATCTGCCCGCCTCAGCCTCCCAAAATGCTGGGATTACAGGTAAGCCACTGTGCTGGCTGATTGTGGTTTTTTAATAGTTGCATTTTTGTTTTTCCTTAAAGCAGTTCTCTTCATTTTTTCTTTGAGACAAAGTCTTGCTCTGTCACCCAGGCTGGAGTGCAGTGGCACCATCATAGCTCACTGCAGCCTTGAACAGCTGGGCTCAAGTGATCCTCCTGCCTCAGCCTCCCAAGTAACTGGGACCACAGGTGCATGCCAGCACACTCAGCTGTTCCATTTTTTATTGAGGTTAAATGTACAAGTTGAGCTCACAAATCCTAGTGCGCAGTTCAAGGCATTTTCATATAAGTCCTCTCCTGGGGCCACCACTCAGGTCAAGAAGAACATCTCCAGTCCCCGAAGCTTCCCTGTCCCCCACCCGCCTTGGGTACTCCCCAACGTTACTGCTCTTCTGACCTCCTTCACTGTAGATTGGCTTCTCCAGGCTCTTAACTTCATGTAATTGGAGTCGTGCGTTGTTTGCTCTGCTGCATCTGGCTTCTGTTTCCCAGCAGAGATCCCTCCGTGCTGTTGTGTGTTTCAGTTGCTTGTCCTTTTCCTGGCTGTGTGGTACTCCACGTGGGCTTCTCACACGTGGCACTGGTGACATTTTGAGCTGGATGATTCTTTGTTGGGGGGCTGTCCTGCGCATTGTAGGGTGTTTAGCTGCATCCCTGGTCTCTACCCACTAGATGCCAGTGTCCTATCCCCTCAAACGTGACAACCAAAAATGTCTCCAGACACGGCCAAATGTCCCCTGGGGGACAAAATCATCCCTGGTTGAAAACCACCACCCTACCCCATTCTTCTGTTGGTGAACGCCTGGGTTGTCTCAGGTTGGGGCTGTTGCTGATAACACAGATGTGCCTGTTCTGGGATGTGGCTTTTTGCAGGGTATGTGAGCATTTCTCCTGGGTATGCACCCAGGAATGGCCCCGCTGGGTCCTAGCGTGGGCCTATGTTTGGTTTTAGTAGAAGTTGCTGAGCAGCCTTCCAGAGTGGTCGCTGTCTGTAAAGATCAGTCAATGATCTTTCAATGAATGATGAAGTTCATTCATTGAATAAATAAACGCATGAACGAATGAATGTGTGAACGAGTGTCCTTCTAAAACTCTGGGCTCTGAAACAGCTGATGTTCAAAACGGTGGCCACTGTTGCTGGAACACACGCTACACAGTCACCATCGGGGTGGTCCTGGAACAGGGACGCACATGGGCACCTTCGGGGAAGGAGCTGAGCCTGGTTCATCTCAGCACCCTGAGGCGCAGGCTACGTGTACAGCAGGTGGTCCTTGGAGGCTTGTAGGCCTGGCCTCAGAGGAGCACGGAGCTGGCCCAAGAACTGGGATCTGGAACCTCAGGCCTGGAGGACCTGAGGCCTGAGCTCCCCCTCCCTTGGGTTCACTGGGGACCAGCAGGGGAGGTACACCCCATGTAGGTGCTCGTCCACCTTCCCTATCTCCCCCATCCAGGAGGATGGAGCCCCCAGTTCCCTTCCTCCACCTGATTTATTTAGACAACTGAAACGCACCCTGGGAAATGGATCAGATTTTAGATTTGACAAAAATAAAAACAAACTTGGCCACCCCTGCCAAACCCAGCACTCCCGCCCCCACCAGCCTCCCAGAGCCCCCCGAATCACAGAAACTGACTGTCGCCTGGGCCTGCAGGAGAGTGGTGGTCGCCATGGTAACCATGCAGGCCTCTGGCTCGGCTCCTGGAGAGGAGGCTGCCCTGCAGGGCCTGCCGGGGCACCGGGCACTGCCCCTCCACACAGTTGCTCTTCTAGCTGGGAACTGGCAGGTCGGAGGGAGCCCCAGCATAGTGGCTTCCCTGGTTCCCTGGTGACCCTGTCCCCTTAGTCCACATCCTGACCTCTCAGGCCTTGGTGGCTAGGGTGTGGTGTGGTTATCATCTGACTTAGCCGGGTTTTGATCCGGCTCAGCCTCCTCCTGGCTGGGGGACCTTGAGGCAAACATGCCTTTATTGGCTTCCCCTCCCCTTCTTCCTGCAGGTAAATCCTTCCTTCTGAACCACAGCAGGGGCTGGAACATCCCCCTTCCTGACCCCACTGGATACAACACAGGTCTGGGCCCCCAGCAGGGACACAGCCAGAGGGGCTGCCGGCTGGGCTCACCACTGACCCAGACTCCACTTCCCTTTGCCTGGCTCGGAGCCTCACAGGGAGACAATGTGGGTGGGGAGGAAAGAGCAAATATTCTATTAAACCCATCTCAACTGGGGGTCCCTTGCATGGCAGACACTGAGCCGGGTGATGGCAGGATGTGTGGATGAGAACATGGGATTTGCAGCCAGTGAGAGGCAGTGCAGATCGCCACATACCACCTGAGTGACCCCAGAACCAGCTCCTGTGGCCTTAGTTTCCTTACCTGTAAAGTGGGGATAACACTAGTATCAGCCAGTTTGGGAGAAATTTGCTGGTGTTGCATGCCGATGCTGCTCATTGCTAGGCCTGAATTGGTTGACAGATTCTTTTTTTATTTTTATTTTTTGAGATAGGATCTCGCTCTGTCACTCAGGCTGGAGTGAAGTGGCTTGATCTTGGCTCACAGCAACCTCCACCTCCTGGGCTCAAGTGATCCTCCCATCTCAACCTTCTAAGTAACTGAGACTACAGGCACGCACCACCACAGCCGGCTAATTAAATTTTTTTTGTAGATATGAGGTCTCACTATGTTGCCCAGGCTGGTCTCAAACTCCTGGGCTCAAGTGGACTCTCCTCCTGCCAAGCCTCCCAGTGCTAGGGATCACATAGATGTGAGGTACTGCATCTGGCCTGGATTTTTCTGAGATGGAGTTTCACTCTTGTTGCCCAGGCTGGAGTGCAATGGCACACTCTCGGTTCACTGCAACCTCCTCACCTCCCGGGTTCAAGCAATCCTCCTGCCTCAGCCTCCTGAGTAGCTGGGATTACAGATGCCCGCCACCATATCCAGTTAATTTTGTATTTTTAGTAGAGATGGGTTTCACTCCATATTGGCCAGGCTGGTCTTGAACTCCCGACCTCAAGTGATCTGACACCACTCGGCTCCCGGCGCTGGGATCACAGATGTGAGCTATGGTGCCCGGCCCGACCTGGATTCTTTACAAAAGCCTGTGGGTGAAGATTTAGTATGCCACAGGACAGACGTCAATCAAGGGGTCTGTACTAGCATCTCTTCTTTTCTTTTGTTTTCTTTTTTGTTTTGTTTTTGTTTTTGAGATGGAGTCTCGCTCTTTCACCCAGGCTAGAGTGCAGGAGCACGATCTCAGCTCACTGCAAATTCCATCTCCTCTGTTCGAGTGATTCTCCTGCCTCAGCCTCCTGAGTAGCTGGGATTACAGGTGCGTGTCACCATGCCCAGCTAATTTTTGTATTGTCATTGTTAGTAGAGATGGGGTTTTGCCATGTTGGCCAGGTTGGTCTTGAACTCCTGACCTTAGGTGATCTGCCCGCCTCGGCCTCCCAAATTGCTGGAATTATAGGCGTGAGCCACTATGCTTGGTCATATCTCTTATTTTCTACTTAAGGTAATATGAAGTAACCAGCAGGTAATACCAGTGTGAGATTCTTAGTCCTCTCCTGGGGAGGTGGCTTTTCCTTTTTTTTGTTTAAAGCCCACAATGAGAGACCCCTTGGTCCTGTTAGAGGATGACAATAAAAGGGGCTCTCTGGTGCACACCACGTGGCAAACCCTGGTCCCAGGAGCTCACAACTACTGGGGCTCTTGCCTCCTGTGCTGGCTGCAAGGTTTAAATGAGATAATGCAAGCCCATTTGTTTTTGTTTTTTAAGATGGAGTTTTGCTCTGTCACCCAGGCTGGAGTGCAGTGGTACAATCTCAGCTCACTGCAACCTCCACCTCCCGGGTTCAAGTGATTCTTCTGCATCAGCTTCCTGAGTAGCTGGGATTACAGGCGCCTGCCACCATGCCCAGCTAATTTTTTGTATTTTCAGTAGAGACAGGGTTTCACCGTGTTGGCCAGGCTGGTCTTGAACTCCTGACCTCAGGTGATCCGCCCGCCCTGGCCCCCCAAATTGCTGGGATCACAGGCATGAGCCACTGCACTTGGCCATGCATGCTGTTTGATTTGGAGGCTCCTTGGCAAACAGACACTCAGGGTCACTGAAGAAGAGTTTGCGACTGGTCACCATTATTACCATCGGTAGGCCGGTGCCTGGCACACAGCAGGCACACAATATAAGCGCATTCATTTCCCCTGCTCAGCTCTGAGACCCCAGTTCTGAAGACTTTGAGAGGTGTGGTGGGGGGACATGGGTAGGAAGTGGGGCTGAGGGCCCAGGCTGTGCTGAGTCACTGGGGGGCTCTGCGGTGGCGCCCAAGGACCCTGAGTGTTTTTCTCCCCTAGGCCTGTGTGCTTGGGATGGCTTTGCCTGCCAAGGAAACTCGATTGATTGCATCACCATTGATCTGTTTCTCCATCTGTGTTCCTCAAAGGCGCTCAGGGCTGCCCGTCAGGGATCTAATCAGCTTAAAGTGACGGCGCTGTGGCTGTGCCGAGTGTGTGGGGAAATGCGGAGGGTTTCCGTGTGAATTTGAAAAATCGACTGTGGCTTGGGGACCCCCGTGGGTGGGGAGTCTGTTGTCTGAGTGTCATTTCTGCTCTGGGCTTGCTGTGGAGCTGGGACAGGTTTCTGCCCCTGTTTTCCGTCAGTGCAATGAGGGATTGGAGCCGTTGTTCTCTAACGACATCAGCAGGGCTGCTCTGTGGCAAAGGTCACCCCTACCGCAGTGAGGGCCTGAGGGGTGAAGTAGGCGAGGCGGCTGGGCCTCAGATGCCCATCGCAGGGCTTCAAGCCTCGCTGTGAGAGGTGGTTGGGAGTCACTGAAGACTCCCTGCCCTCGTGGCACTAGCACTCCAGCCCTGCCCGCTCTGTCACCTGGAAATCCTGTGCTGCCCCTTGGGGCTCCAGCTTCCCTCAGGTTGTCTCCAAACCTCACGGCTTTGCTTGCCTGTGTTCTCAGACAGTTCCTCAACACCTGTGATTCATGGTGGAAGCATGAGGTGTTGGGCCAGGCTGCAGAGTGGCTCAAGCTGGACACCTTGACTCCCCCCGCCACCCTCATACCCCACGCTGCACTGTCTGGTTTAACTTCAAGGAGGGCTGGTGCTTTTGATCCCTGAGCCAGTGGGGAGTGTGTCAGGAACCGCGGGCAGCGATGCCAGTTCTGGCCTGACTTCTAAGCCTCCTGGGCTCTTGGAAGGGGCCCAAACTGTGCCATCTGGGATTTCCCCGGGTACCTCTGGGCAAGGGCTGAGACCGTCCATCGCTGAATTTCTCAAGCTGAGCAGCCCAGGGATGAAAGCCACTCCATCTGCCCCCTGGGGGGACCCAGTGCAGTGGACGAGTTAGATGAACCACAGAGGCAGCGCTGTGCAGCGGCCACCGGCACTGCCGCGAGTCAATCTGGGCTGCTCGGGGACTGGGTGACCTTGTGTGAGTGGTGTCAGCTCTCCAGGCTTGTTCCTCATCCGTCCCCAGGGGATTGTGAGAGCTGAGGTCATGTCCCTAGGGTGCCGGGCACACAGTCGTCAGAGTTACTGCCAAATTCACTACCGTGGTACGTGCTAGCCAAGGCAGGTGGGAGCGCTTCTGGAGAGGAGGCTGAGCCACCACCTTGTGAAGGGTGAGAGGCACATCCGGGGAAGCTTCAGGAAGAGGTGACCTGCGAACGGGGCTCTGAAAGAGTCGGCCTGCTGGAGAGGTGGAGGAAAGGGAAGGCGCAGGCAGAGGGTGTGTTTGGAGAAAGCGAGGAGTTCAGTGAGTGCTAAGGCCAGTGAGTGGCAAGATTGCAAGGATTCACTGAGGCGAGAGTCTAGGAGGCCTTGCGCATCAGGCTCGGGAGGGTGATGGGGAGCCATGGGAGGTTCTTGAGCAGGAGAGAGGCATCAGGAGAGCGTGTTTCAGGCAGATTAGCCTGGCAGTGGCAAAACAGCTCGGAGGCAGGAAAAGCCTCCAGCCTGAGGTTTTGTGTCTCAGCTCTGCTCTTTTCCAGCTGGTGACCTTGGGCCAATCTGTTTCCCTTTTGTGTCTTGGTTTCCTTATTTGTAAATCGGGCTTATAATAGAGCCGTGAGGATTAAATGAGATAACACTTGGAAAATGTTCAAATTGTGTTGGGCACACAGCAAATGCCTGGTTATCCTGTGGGGCTGATTGGCAGGGCAGAGACCAGAGCTGGGGGATATAAAGGGTGCTGGGTCAGGGTCCTGGGGAGAGACACTGAAGATGGGCTGAGAGGCCTCAGGGGAGGGAGGAGAGCCATGGGCAGAGACAGGCCGTACTTCGCAGAGGAGAGCGCTGGCCTTGGAGTCCAGCAGGCCTGGTGTGAGTCTCTGCGCCAGTACTTCCTAGCTGCGCAGCCTGGGAGAGGCCCCTGGTTTCTGCGTGTCTCAGCTTTCCTTATCTGTAAAATGGGTCTGCTGACCTCCACTGCTCAGGGCCTTGTTGAGGAGGCAGCAGGGGCACCAGACTCCTGAGAGACACCGTTAAGTGCACTTTGAGCCTGAAACTGGCAGGAAGGGCAGAGGGAGCAGAGGATGGGGCTCGAAGGAGAGAGCACACGACAGGAAAAGGGGAAAGGCGAGGGGGATGGGGGATGTTCTCTGGTAATTAGAACGTTTGAACTTCAAAAAAGTTAATTAATGATGAAGCTGCTGCTGGAGCCAGGCTCAGGCTCGAAGGGGGCCCTGGCAGCGACTGAAATTAATTACAGGCTATGGTGGGAGAGTGGCAGTGGGGTGAGGGGACAGGAAGGAGCAGGGCTGGGGCCGGGAGGAGCTGAGGAGAGGCCACGAGAAGGCAGCATCCCAAAGTGGGCAGGGCTGGGGATGGGAGGGAGGCTGTTGCCGTGGAAACCAGGTCACCTCTCCCACTCCTCTCTGGGTGGGGTCCCGCTGAGGGTTTGGCTGCTGGTGTGGCTACATCCCAGTTAAGGGCAAGGGCTTTGAAATGGAGGGGTGAGGGGTTTGCTTGGAGACACTCCGGAGTTCCTGGATGTTGGAGTGGGCAGGGCCCATAGAGATTTACAGCAGCACTCCCGCTTACCCACAGGGGTCACATTCCAAGACCCCCAGTGGATGCCCGAAGTCACAAATAGCACTGAACCCTGTATTTACTATGTTTTTTTCCTATACCTGCATACCTGGATAAAGTTTAATTTATAAATCAGGCATTGTAAGAGATGAGCAGCAACCAATAATAAAATAGAACAATCAGGCCGGGCGTGGTGGCTCATGCCTGTAATCCCAGCACTTTGGGAGGCTGAGGCGGGCGGATCACAAAGTCAGGAGATCGAGACCATCCTGGCCAACATGGTGAAACCCTGTCTCTACTAAAATACAAAAAAACTAGCTGGGCATGGTGGCACGTGCCCATAGTCCCAGCTGCTTGGGAGGCTGAGGCAGGGGAATCGCTTGAATCTGGGAGGTGGAGGTTGCAGTGAGCCGAGATCACGCCACTGCACTCCAGCCTGGCAACAGAGCAAGACTGTCTCAAAATAAATAAATACTAAAAATAAAAATAAAATAAAATAAAATAAAATGGGACAATTAGACCGGGCACAGTGGCTCACCCCTGTAATCCCAGCAGTTTGGGAGGCTGAGGCGGATGGATCACCTGAGGTCAGGAGTTCAAGACCAGCCTGGCCAACATGGTGAAACCCCATCTGTTCTAAAAATACAAAAGATTAGCCGGGCGTGGTGGCGGGCGCCTGTAATCCCAGCTACTTGGGAGGCTGAGGCAGGAGAATCACTTGAACCCAGGAGGCAGAGGTTGCAGTAAGCCGGGATCTCTCCATTGCCCTCCAGCCTGGGCAATAAGAGTGAAACTCTGTCTCAAAAAAAAAAAAAAAGAACAATTAGAATCACGTGTGATAATCAAAGTTATGTGAATGTGGTCTCCCCCCACGCCAATCTCTTATTGTACCACACTCATACCTAATTTTGGGCCACAGTGGACCGTGGGTAACTGACACGGCACATAATGAGGGACAACCGTATCTATCCATCCGACAGATGTTCATTGAGCACCTACTAGATGTTAGGGCCGTGAGTGTAAAGTCCCTGTCCCCCTTGGAATGCAGATTAGAGCAGTGGCAGAGACAATGAGCATGTCAGCAAGACAGTGGCAGGGCATGAAGAGGGCGTGTGGCTGCTGAGGGTGATGAGGTTGGGTGGAGACTTCTCAGAGGAGGTGACCATGATGCTAGAAGCTCAGCCCTTGAAGTGGGAACAGCATATGCAAAGGCCCTGAGGCAGAGTGTCCTGATGTCACTCATTGTGTGTCTAAGGAGCAGCAGGAGCCAGTGAGGTCAGAGCAGAGTGAGCCAGGGCAGGGCAGAGGGAGATGGGGTGTCAGGGCAGGGCCCTGCAGCCAAGCAAGGGCTTCAAAGTTTGTGCTCAGAGAGGCCGGGAGCCAGGGCAGGGTTTTGCGCTGGGGAGGGAGGTGGTCTCGCTGATGTTTTTAACTGCTCACTGCTGCTGCAGGGAGGGTGGTTTGGAGGGGCCAGGGCAGACCCAGGAGGCTGATGGGGAGGCTCCTGGTCATCCGGTGGAGGACCTCCAGGTTCAGAGACAGGGAGGGGCTTGCCGAAGACCACAGAGCCAGTCAGTGCTGGGACTGGAGTTCAAATGCAGGTCTCCCTGCTTTGTTGTCTTGTTTGCTGCTTTTACTGCATGAGAGCCCCTGTTTCCTGACACTCCGTTTCTGGGGGAGGAGAGGGGGCTGCATAGGTGGGGTGTGGTGAGTTCTATCAGCATCTCTCCTCTTAGAGAAGGAGAACCTACTGCTGATTCCAGTCATTGCCTGTAAGGTCAGGCTGCATGGTCTGGAAGTTCACCTGGGTGTCTAACCTCAGTTATTCATACTGTGTGCAACTCAAGTCCATTTCATCCTGGGTTGCCTCTTTTCAAGTAGGCATATATTTTCTGAGGCCCCAGGACTCAGTCAACTGGAGATCCCAGTTCAGGAGATCTGAGCAGGCTTTGGATTTCTCATTGGTATGACAGGTGGGGGCTGGGAGTGACACCGCCCTGAGTTCCTTGAGGCCTGACCTTCCTGGTCCTGGGACTGGGAGGATTGAGAGTGGCGGGGCTGGACACTGCAGGCTGTATTCTAAGGATGGGTAGGAGTTGGCCTGGGAGGGAGGGAGGACGGCATTCGTGGAGGGGCTCTCAGCAGTGGTGAGGAGAGCAGCCTGGCCAGGTGCAGGAGGGGAGCCCACTCACCCCAGCTGCAAGCTGTGCCCAGAGGCCCTGCCCAAGGCCAGGTTCACGGCCGGCTCTGGATCCCCTCCGTGGCAGGAGTCTTTCTGCCTGACCAGGCCTGAGGGGGCCCAGCCCCACCCTATGTGGTGCAGGCCAGGGCTGGGCTTGGTGTGGGTGTTTTGGAGTTAGGTGATGAACCCTACCTGAGCCCTAACCGTGGCAATGGGCAAGGAGAGAAGGATGGGGCCATCCAGCCAATCTCAGCCCTACAGGAGGGCCTTCTGCTGGCTCCAGACCCAGGCGTTGGCGGAGAAGGAGGGAACATGGGTCAGGGGAGGGAAAGGTGGTCAGAGAAGGGAGGCAGTGACAGTCAGAGGGTGGTGGTTGGGGTGGAGAGGCTGGGATAGCCCAGAGTTTCCTGACAGCCAGGCTTCCGGGAACCTCTGCCTTCTCTAGGCCTGAGGGGAGCTCTCAGGCTGGGCAAGGAGCAGGGTCCTGCAACTGGGGGCCTGGTGGGTTTGGTGCATATGGCCATGTCTGTTGTGATGGGGGCAAATTGGCACCACGGGCTTTGAGCTGTTGCAGGGATAGCACCCAGAGGGAGAAGAACGAGGAATGGGGTGTATACCTGTGTGTGTGGTGGGTTGGGGGTATTACACTGTAGGGTGCACCCCAGCCCCCACGGGCACGGTCCCACCTGCTGCTTTGTCCTTGACTTGGTGTGCACGTGGTTTGAATGTGTCAGCATGCTGGTGATCCTGCTGAACTGCGTGACACTTGGCATGTACCAGCCGTGCGACGACATGGACTGCCTGTCTGACCGCTGCAAGATCCTGCAGGTGAGCCGGCTGCCCCGCCCCACTGCCCGCCCCGCCCCGGGGCCCCAATCTCAACGGCACCCGGACTCGACTCGACCTCGACTGACCGACTTCGACCTCGATCCACTTTGATCTTAATTTGTTCTCGTCGACGACGCTACCGAAACCAGTACCTCATTAGTTTGTTTATCACGTTCTGCCCTTTGCGCTTGCCTCTGCAGACGCGTTCGACACTTTAGCTAATTAATTAGTTGTCTTTACTTATTGATCTCATCTCACGTAGTTGGTTCTTTCCCCGATCCTTGACTTTCTTCCTTTGACCAGCTGGCCTCTGCGTCCAGGCCTCAATCTTCTCCCACCCAGTTCCCCTCACCAGCCTTCTCCTGCACCCCCTTCACACATACCTGCAAAGCACAGTGACCCCGACTCTCCTCTGCCTACAACCTGCACTTCCTCCCCCGTGCTCTTGGACTAGAGGCCGAGTTCACACCCAGCCCTAGACGCCCTTTAGGAGTGGGCCTCTGGTTTCACATTCTGTTATCTCCTGAGGTCCTGGGGTAGGGCTTGACCTTTGGTACCTGACATAACCCCGTGCAGAGCATGTATACGGGTAGCACAGATGTTAGGGCTGTACCCATTTTAGAGATGTGGAAACACTCAGTGTCTCTCCCTGGGAAAGCCAGATTCCTCCCGGGAGGAATTGCTTTCTGCCTCTTGGGTTTCTATAGGACTCAGTAACTCCCAGGCAGCACTGGGCCAGAGTCTCCCGGAACACTTGGCAAAAATCCAGACCCCTGACCCTATCTCAGACCTGCTGAAGCAGAATCTCTGGGTGGGTCTGGGGTCCGAGTGGGTAACAAGCTCCTCAGCAGCCCCGGGCCCCAGGCCCGGTTAGCCTCATGGTGAGTTCACTGAACATGCACCTCTGTGTCCTCACCACTGGCCTAGCCCTGGCACACAGTAGGTGTGTGGCACCTGTTTGTTGAATTGAGTTGACTGCAGCCCTCACTAATCCTGGAAACAGGAATTCCACCCACGCCCCGCCCTCAGGAGGCATAATGTCACCTGAGCCTCCTTTGTGGGCAGAGGAAGGCAGCACCCAAGCCTGGACCCGGGGGCTACTTTGAGACAGCTCCTTCTGTGGGGGCTTTGAGGTCAGATCCACTGGAGTTTCAGTCCTGGTTCTGCCACTTACCTGCTGTGTTACCTGTGGGGCAAGTTGCTTAACCTCTGAGTCTCTGTTTTCTCATTTGTAAAATGGGACTATCCATGGGGTCCTTGGGAGAATTAGGAGAGAGAATGGGGGTCACGTGTGTAGCCAGTGCTTGGTAATTATTAGGGAGAATATGGGATGGCCCCTCACCCCACCCCTATCTGGGGCTCTTCTATCTGTTTCCAGGCTTAGGGAACAGATAGAATGGGCTGTATGACCTTGGGCAAATTCATTCCCCTCTCTCGGCCACAGTCTCCTCATCTGTGAAATGACTGCACTGGACCGGGATCACTGAGGTTCTCCTTCTGCCCAGGAGGAGTTTCCGGGTATTTCCCAGGCCCCTTGCATCCATGTGGTGTCCCCACCTCATACTGTGGCTGCAACCCCTGGGCCCTGCTCTGCAACCTCACCCTGTCCCTTGCTTCCCTCCTCCTGTCCCTGCAGGTCTTTGATGACTTCATCTTTATCTTCTTTGCCATGGAGATGGTGCTCAAGATGGTGGCCCTGGGGATTTTTGGCAAGAAGTGCTACCTCGGGGACACATGGAACCGCCTGGATTTCTTCATCGTCATGGCAGGGTAGGTAGCACCCGCCAGGCAGGTCCTAGCCTCGGGTGCACACCAGGAATAATTGAGAGAATCCAGGGCTTCTTGCTGATGGCGATGAAGCTTCACGGTGATGCGTGGGACCCTCCTGGACCCCTGGGCTGGGAGGAATGATGGACAGACAGATGTTCTTTCCTCCCTTCCTAAGTTGTGCGTCCTCTAGCACTGCCAGCGGATACTGGGTGTGTTTATGCTAATTAACGATATGACCTTGAGAGGCCACTGACGCTCTCTGAGCTTTCATTTCCTCGTCTGAAAAGGGGAATAATAATAGTAGCTGCGTCAAAATGAGCACCCAATAAATGCTAGCTGTTAGGATTGCTATCCTGGATCACTCATCACGCCAGAGACCGAGCACAGACTCAAGCACTGTCTGACACCAGACTGTGGTTATTTCTACAAGACACAAGTTGCCATCAGGGACAGGCCTGGTTACAGCTGAGCCTATCTGCAGTGTCTCGGACCCTGCTCTGGGCCTTGTGCCTGCTTTCCTGGGTCAAACCCATCCATGCATTTATCCACCTACCAGGGACCGAACAACTTGCTCCCCAGTGTTGGCGACATCCTAGCTGCTGGGGGGCAAGGAGGAGGGCAAACCAGACACAGGCCTTGTCCTTCCTACTCCTGTCTTGGGGAGGCACCCACCTGCTATGCCAGTGGGTGTGCCTTCACACACTGGGACCAGAGCGCTGGGCAAAGCATGTGGTTTGCTGAGAGCATTTAACACAGGGGCCTGACTGAGCCAAGCTGGGGACTTGGGGCTTGAGGGCTTCCTGAGGAGGTGACACGGAGAGCTGAAGGATGAGGAGACAGTAATCATGCCCAGGGATGGGTCATTATTAGGGCAGAGGATAGAGAAAAAGGCTGGAGGCTATAAGTGTGTGTGTGAGAGAGGATGTATGAGTGTGTTTGTCAGTGTATGTGTGTGACCTTGTATGTAGAATGCTATTGAGGAGGTGTGACCTTTTCGATTCGGTAGACTCACGGCTGAGATGGGCAATCAGGGTGTGAGAATCCCATCAAGCATCTGCTAAATTCCACAGATATGCTCTGAAGTGAGGTGATTTGTTTCATTAGGGTTTTAAAAAAGTTACACCTCTTCTAAGCTTGTTTGCCCTCTCTCCCTCCCTCTCCCCTTCTCTTCCCTCCCTTCCCTCCCCTCCCTTCCCTTCCCTTCCCTCCCTTTCCCTTCCCTTCCCGGCCTGCCCGCCCGCCTCGCCTGCCCGGTTCGGTCGGTCGCCCGCCTGTCGATCCGACTGATTCACCCCAGCCTGACTTCCCAGGCTCAAAGGCTCCTCCCACCTCAGCCTCCTGAGTAGCTGGGACTGCAGGCATGTGCCTCCAACCCTGGCTAATTTTTCTTTTCTTTTTTCTTTTCTTTTCTATAGGGACAGGGTCTCACTATGTTGCCCAGGCTGGTCTTGAACTCCTGGGTTCAAGCAGTCCTCCCACCTCAGCCTCCCAAAGTGCTGGGATTACAGGTGCGAGCCACCGCACCTGGCCCCTAAGCATCTTCTCTCAATCGCTGTATTCAATTTTACAACCACATTGTCAACAGTCACTTAGACCTGAATGGAAGCTACCCTGGTTTCCTGAGCACTGTATCCTCCTCTTAGTCACGTTCTTCATTTTCATTCTTATTCTGGTTTGGCTGGAGAACATCCTTAAGTAGTTTTTTTTTTTTTTTTTTTTTTTAAAGAAAAAGTGTTTGGCTAGTGTCATTTTTCAATCTTGCCTGTCCAGACATATATTCCTTTGATCTTTGAGTGTGGAGGACAATTATTTGTGATGTTCTAGAGTCAGAACCCTGCACACATCCTGCCATTCAAACCTACACTATAGTATTGCACATGAGTCCAGTACAGGTCCGGTTCCTGTTTCTTGGAAGATGATCTTCTTTTTCCTGACTAGAAGCTTGTGGGCTTTTCTCTTTACCTTCAGGATCAGACCTTTCTCTAGGGCAGATATAAGTGGGACCTTAGAGAACTCAAGACTGGTGCTTTTGGCCAGGTGCAGTGGCTCACCTCTGTAATCCCAGCATTTTGAGAGGCTGAGGCAAGGATTCCTTGAGCCTAGGAGTTTGAGACCAGCCTGGGCAATATAAGTGAGACCCCATCTCTACAAAAAATAAAAAATTAGCTGGGTGTGGTGTACACTCCTGTAGTCCCAGCTACTCAGGAGGCTGAGGCTGGAGTATCCCTTGAGCCCAGGAGGTCGAGGCTGCAGTGAGCAGTGGTCGTGCCATTGCACTCTAGTCTTCAACAAAGCGAGACCCTGTCTAAAAAAAAAAAAAAAAAAAAAAAAGATTCATGCTTTCCTTCATCTCAGAAGAAGGTTCTTCCATCTCTTCTTTGGCTACGGCCCATTATTCTCTGCTATCTCCTTCTGGAATTCACGTTATGTAGATAATTCTATCCTCTATCTTTTCTGCATGCCTTTGCCCTTTTCTTTCACAGATTTTGTCTGTAATATGAGAGAAATCTTTGACTTGGGCTTCTGAATCACAAGTGGGCTTTTCAGCAATGTCCTTTCTCCTATTTACTGCCCCTATGGAATAATTCATTTCCTCAGTGTCTTTTTAATTCTCAGGAGTGCTTCTTGTTTTTGGATTTCTTGTTTTTCAGAGCACCTTGTGTCTGTTCTTGTTTTATGGATGCCTGTTCTTGTTTTATAAATACAATATTCACCTGAATCTCCTTATATACTAATTAGGCTTCTTAAAAGTCTTTTCATGATTCTGGACATAACCCTGTATCAAAGTATAATTTCTGAAAAGGTAAAAAAAAGTGACTCTTACACAAATCTTAGAATGAATGTATATGACAGATTTATCCAGCTCGTTAAGGAGTAGGGACTCAGCAGATGGCAATCAGCAGAATTAGGAAAACAGACATTGGAGAAAGAATGTAGGAAGAAAGTGAGACTGGAGTCAAAGCTGGTTAATGACCTACAGGTTGTAATAAACCATAACCTTTGGAGTTTTCTTTTGGGCAGAAATCACATACATCTGCCAGATAAAAATCTACAAGTTAAAATGTAATTTCACAACATCCAGACCTTTAGTGAACAGGAAATTGTGAATCAAACAAAGGTATATTCCCCCTGGATAATGAAATAATCTTTAAATGGCCTGTTAAATTATGCTTCAAAATGACATTGTGAGAAATAGTGCCTTCCCTTTGCCATATTTCCAAGTTCTAGGATAATTTTTCCTAACTCTTGTTTCAGGGAAGTCATTTGTTCTCCTGGCTCCACTGTCTGACTCCCGTGGGCACCCCCACGCTGCCCTTTTGACTTGAAGCATTCTGTATTGCTTAGCGATTCTTTCCTGTCTGCTCATATTTATAAATAAAGACGATGGAGGCTCTAAGCTGAACAGAGTGAAGAGCTGCCTAGCTTCAGCTTCATGGCGAGCTCTCAGTTTGACATCTTCTCTTGGCCCTCGAGATAGGGGCTGAATGAGGCGAGGTCTGCAGGCCAGCATTCTTGGGAGATCAGGGAGGGCTGGGCATGGGGCCGACATGCAGTGTGTGCAGTAACACAGGGCCCCACGCTTGGGTCCATACTCTGCTGTCACTATTTGGAAATTCTTAATCATTTATGAACAAGGGGCCCTGCATCTTCACTTTGCACCAAGCCCCACCATGATGTAGGTGGTCCTGGCTGGGGGATAGATGCAAAGGAGACTTTTTTTGAGACAGTTTCATTCTGTCACCCAGGCTGGAGTACAGTGGTGCGATCACAGCTTACTGCAGCCTCGCCCTCCCTGGACTCAGGTGATCCTCCCACTTCAGCCTCCCAAGTAGCTGGGACTATGGGCACATGCCCCATGCCTGGCTAATTTTTTTTTTTTTTTTTTTACTTTTTAATTTTTTTGTAGAGACAAGGTCTCACTATGTGACCTCCTGGGTTCAAGTGATCCTCTCACCTTGGCCTTTCGAAATGCTGGGATTATAGGTGTGAGCCACCATGCTCAGCTGACTTTTTTGCTAGAGTCATGAGCACTCTCACTACCCAGCTATGTGCTGGATTTGGGAACTCAGGTGAACAGGACCACCCTGTGCTCATGGTCGTTCCCATCCTTTGTGTCCAGGGACGGCGTGGGTGGAGAGGACAGGATGGGGAGTCACAACCCTGGCTCCAGAGCCCAGCCCTCCAGTCCCCCTCCCACCCAAGACCTGTCCCCAGAGCCGCCCACCCATCCCCTGCAGTCCCACCCAGGCATGGTGTTATAAATGTTCTGTTTCCCAAGTAACCAGCCTATTTCCTCCCTTCCTGTACCTCCCCTTCCCCAAATTAATTACTGGCTCTTTCTTCAAGCTGTGGAGGCAGACATACACCTCCGAGTTGGAAGGTTCCTTAGAGGTCACGGCCTTCATCTCCACATCTGGTGTAACCCTCATGGCAGATGTGTCTGATACGGGGGCCTGCCTCTGTTCCCAGGCTGCCCCTGCAGGGAGTGCAGTGCCTCACCAGGCGGCTGGTCTCAGACTAGGACATCCGAATGCACTAGAAAGCTTTCTTTCACGGAGCTGAAACTGATCTTCCTGTGGCTCCCACCGGATGGTACCATTCATTCATTCATTCATTCATTCACTAAATCGACCTTTATTGAGCATCTACTACATGCCAGGCCTTGGACAGGGCAGTGGGGGCATGAAGATGAACCAGACATGCCCTTTGTGATTTCATGGAACTTTCAGTTTGGAAAACAGAAATAAAACACATCACCACAGCTAAAGTCTAAATTGGAATCCATGCTGCCATCAAGAAGTATAGAGGGCCATCAGGTCATGGAATGGGGCCCTGCTTTTGATTTGGGGGGGGGGTGTCTTTGTATGTCACCCTGAGGGACAGACCTGGGATGGGTAAGAGCTGGTCAGGCGGAGGGCTGGGGGAAAGGGAGTTTCAGGCAGGGGGAAGCATGTGGGAGGCTCGAAGGGGCGTATGAGGAAGGGAAGGGTAAGTGGCAGGGGATGCTGGAGCCCAGGGTTTCTGTGGGGTGGGTCCTGAGAGATGAGACCAGAGAAGGGGCATGGGCTTGATTGCACAGGAAAGGCCCAGAGGCTGCAGGGATGGTGTCACTGACAAACTCACAGCCGTCCTTCAGAAGTTGGGGGGCAGTTCCTGTCCTCCTCAAGTCTCCCCTTCCAGATGAAATGTCCCCAGTCCTCCACTGTTTGTCAAAGGACAGCGTTCATCCCTCATCTGCTGGACTTGCTTCAGGCTGTCTCTGTCCCTGGCAGGAGAACGGGATCCCACCCTCCCAATGATGGCTTATGGGGTAGAGTGAATGGGCTGTTCTCGTCCCAGTGAAGTGTGGGATTGCAGTGACCTGGGGAGTGGTCATGCTCCCTTTTGCCATCAGGTCACGTTCACTCTCCAAACCAGGTCTCTCCCACCCTGGAACTAAGTCGGTGATTTTTAAAACCCACATGACAAACTTTGCACTTATTGCTGTTGATTTCATCTCACCGTGGCCTCTTGGAGTCCTGAGGCAGCCGCTCATTCCATGCACTTCCTGTACTCGCGCAGCTCAGGACAGCGAGTCCTGTGGCACCGCACTAGACTTTTCCAGTGTGTGACAAAGCCCCTGTCATCATCTCTATTCGTGTTTGGTTGAACCCAACTCTTTTATTTATTATTATTTTTTGAGACAGGGTCTCTCTCTGTTGCCCAGGCTGGAGTGCAGTGGCATCATCTTGGCTCACTGCAACCTCAGCTTCCCAGGTTCAAGCAATTCTCATGCCTCAGCCTCCCGAGTAGCTGGGATTATAGGCATGTGCCACCATGCCTGGCTAAGTTTTGTATTTTTAGTAGAGATGGGGTTTCAGCATGTTGGCCAGGCTGGTCTTGAACTCCTGACCTCAAGTGATCCACCCTCCTTGGCCTCCCAAAGTGCTGGGATTACAGGCGTGAGCCACTGTGTCTGGCCAGTCCCAACTCTTTGTCTTATCATTTAAGTTACACTTTTCTGCCTCTGTCCATTAGGAGGTCATGAACTATTCAATCACATTCTTGTTAAACTTGAGATGTTCTTTATCTATGTATCTCCCTTGGTGCATCATGCTGGTAATTCTGTCTCCTCCCCCAACCAGAAACAAAATGGCCATTGCCCCCTGTGGGGAGGGGCCTGGGCACTTCTGTTAAAAGCTTCCCCAAGAATTCTGCTGTCTGGTCTCTGGGGGTGAGCCAGGGGTAGAGGGTGAGGCTACTGGGACCTCTCCAGAATGAGGCTTGCCAAGGACATGGCTGATGTGAGCCTGACTTGGATGAGTACAGAGAACAGGAACCACCTTACATCTGAAAGACTTGGAAAGCTTCTGACTGTGTGGAGAATGGAACAGCTGAGGGAGGGGTGTGCACAGATCAGGAATGGGCAACCACCCCACTCCCCAAACACGTGCATGGCCTTTCACCCCTTCTCAATGCTCCTCCAACTTCAGGGAGCAGCAGGATCACTGGGGCATGTGTTAAAATGCAGATTTCTGGTCCTTAGCTCAGGGATACACTACCAGCAGGCATGGCAGAGCCTAGAAATCTGCATTTTAACCAAACGTCCAGGTGGCCCTGATGTGGTCTGTGGGCCACCTATGGAGAAACTACAGCTCATTCGACTGTCACAGCAGCCCCTAATCAGGAGCACTGAAAAGTAGAGGTCATGATTCCCAGTCTGGGAACCACAGGAAGGGGAAGAGAAATAGGGAGGGCTCCATCTCTGCATCTGTGTCCAGGATTTAAATAATTCTCATGACAGGTAGAAGTACTTTGTGGACAGAACAGTAGGAACTCTATGTAAGAAGTTCTGTGATTGGCTGGGCCCTGTGGCTCATGCCTATAATCCCAGCACTTTGGGAGGTTGATGGGGGCAGATCACCTGAGGTCAGGAGTTTGAGACCAGCCTGGCCAACATGATGAAACCCCATCTTTACTAAAAATACAAAAATTAGTCCGGGCATGGTGGCTCACACTTATCCCAGCACTTTGGGAGACCAAGGCAGGTGGATCACCTGAGGTCAGGGATCGCTGACCAACATGGTGAAACCTGTCTCTTCTAAAAATACAAAAAAATTAGCTGGGCATGGTGGCGGGCACCTGTAATCCCAGCTACCCGGGAGGCTGAGGCAGGAGAACTGATTGAACCCAGGAGGCGGAGGTTGCCATGAGCCCAGATCGCACCACTGCACTCCAGCCTGGCCAATGAGAGTGAAACTCCATCTCAAAAAAAAAAAAAAAAAAAAAAAAAAAAGAAATACAAATACAAATTCAAAAACTAGCTGGGCGTAGTGGCACGCACCTGTAGTCCCAGCTACTTGGGTGGCAGGAGAATAGCTTGAACCCGGGAGGTGGAGAGGTTGCAGTGAGCTAAGATCGCACCACTGTACTCCAGTCTGGGTGACAGAGCGAGACTCACTCTCAAAAAAAAGAACGTCTGTGATCCCCCAATCCAGAGGTGTGTGCCAATTGTTTCAGCTACTCAGCAGGCTGAGGTGGGAGGATATCTTGAGCCCAGGAGTTCGAGATCAGTCTGGGCAACATAGCAAGAGCCCATCTCTTTAAAACTTTTTTTTTTTTTTTTTTTTTTTGAGGCGGAGTCTCGGCTCTGTCACCAGGCTGGAGTGCAGTGGCGCTTATCTCTGTAGCTCGCTGCAAGCTCCTCGGCCTCCGGTTCACGCCATTCTTCTTGCTCAGCTACCTCCCGAGTAGCTGGGACCACAGGCTCTCGCCCACCTCACCGGCTAAGTTTTTAGATATTTTTAGTAGAGACGGGTTTCACTGTGTTAGCCAGGATGGTCTCGATTCCTGGATCTTGATCCTCGGGCCTGCCTCGCCTCCCAAAGTGCTGGGATTACAGGCTTGAGCCACCGTGCCCGGCTAAAACATTTTTTTTAAAAAAGAATTTCTGTGATCATTAACAGTATTAATAAAGATACCAGTAACATCAGTAACTTAGCACTTTGGCTAGAGGGTGAGAAGGAGAGGCTGGGTTAGGACTTATTGTATCCTGGGCTGAGTACGGTGGCTCTTGCCTGTGATCTCAGCACTTTGGGAGGCCGAGGTCAGTGGATTGCCTGAGCTCAGAAGGTTGAGACCAACCTGGGCAACATGGTGAAACCCCAGCTTAAAAAAAAAGAAAAAAAGGGTGTGTCTGTAGTCCCAGCTACTCAGGAGGCTGAGGCTGAGGTGGGAGGATTACTTGAGGCTGGGAGGCAGAGGTTGCAGTGAGCCAAGATTGCACCACTACACTCCAGCCTGGGTGACAGAGTAAGATCCTGTCTCCAAAAAAAAAAAAACCAAAACTAAAAATGTATTTATTGTACCCTGGAAACATGGTCTCTGGAATGCATGCTGGGAACAGCTTCTCCACCCTGACTCTTACAGGCTCTTGGGAAACAAAAAGCCACTAAGAATTGTTCCTCAGCTCTGGGCTAGGGCTTTCTAGAAAGATCAGGCAGGTATGTCCCTGCTGAGGTTGCTGGCTGAGAGTTCCTTTTGTCCAAAGTGCCCCATCAGTGGGACTTTAAAAGGCAAAGGGAATTTAATTCTCCAATGCCTCCTCCAGGAGTGTGATAAAAATAAGGATGCTGACTGCTGAGTGCTCACACTGTGCATCATCTTGTTGAATGGTCAGACAAGCCCTATGAGGGCTGTGGTCAGTTCCACCTCACAGATGAGGCAGTGACAGGAAGTAACTTGCCTGAGGTCACAGGCTGGTAAGGGGCAGAGTCAGGAGTTGAACCCAGGAAGCTTAGCTCCACCGGCTAGGATTGGGTCCTGGTTCAGTGTGACTTGCTGGGTGTATTTGTCGGGGATGCATTTGGCTGCAAGTAATAGAAAACCCAACCAACAGTGGCTCAAGCAAATCCTGAATCCTGAATAATGTTTTTTTTTCTGACATAACACAAAGTTCTGGTTACTGGAGATAGTTCTGCAGTGTGGGGGCTGACATCCTTGTGATTTTCCAGGCCTTTCTTTCATGGTCACAAGGCAGCCGGTGAAGCCGTGGGTGTCATGTCTGAATTAGACAGGAGGGAAGGGTGAAGAGTGACAGGACATGTCAACTTGGGTCAGGAAAATGAGATGTTCTTTCCAGGATCCTTCCCTTCCCTAGTGCATTTGGTTGGAACTGGGTCTGATGGACACCTGAGCTGCAGCGAGGCTAGGAAAGCACAAAGCATTAAACTTGGCTAAATCAAATAAGAGTTGTTCCCTGGGGTCAGATAAGGTCAAAAGAGAGAGAATGCACATCATGGGGGCACTCCGAGTCAGCCACATTCCTCTCCTTGAGCCTCAGTTTCTTCACTCACCCTCTGCCAAAGCTGTGGCTCGACCATGTCTCCAAGCCCTGGTCAGAGCTTCTGGAGCTCTGCCTGCACTGGCTGGGCAGGGGCAGGACTCTGTTGAGATCTCTAACGTCAATACCAACCTATGCAAGTTCCACAGAGCCCAGCGCCTGCCAGCAGATCTGGCTGTGGTCATAGGGATCAGAAGGCGATCACTGGGATGCCCAGAAGCCTTTGGAGCTGGCCTTCCTGCACAGCTCTGTGTGCACTATTGGTGGGTACGGGAAGCCCTCCGAATGTCTTGAAGCCCAGGGCACCCTTCTGGTATTGTCATTGACTGTACACTCTGATCTATCCTGGACTTACAGGTCTGTCTGCCCTGCGGCTGTGGATGCTCAGATGCACTGGGTGCTCTGAGGGCAGGGCCAAGGCTGGTCATCATCCTGAAGTCCCCAGAGCTGTGGAGGCATCATTACATGTTTGTTTCCTGTCTGTTGCACCCAGGCACTAAAGAGCTGGGGAGAAGATATCTGGAGCCATTTTCTTTAAGCTGAGCTGCCGTTGGGTGGGCGTGGACTGGGGAAGGTTCCAGTGGGAACCTTCGTGTGTTTTTCTCATTTGCATATGGGATGGGGTGGGAGAGAGGGTGATGGTCACTGTGGAGGCTCGTTTCCATGGAAACAGGATGGTAGCTGCCATGTGTGATGTTGGAGGAAGTCACCAGAGATTCTCTGGCCATGGGCTGAGGTGCCTGACACGTGTCAATCATGAATCAGGAAGGACTATCTCTGTTACATGGGACAGAAACTCAGAACCTGGTTTAAGGGAGTCTACCATCTCCTCTACTGAAAAGCCAAGGGGTCTCCAGCTTCAGGGCCCGCTTGCTCTAGAATCCTGAAAGATGTCTCTAGATGGTATGTGCTCCCATCCCACAGCTCTGCTAGTCTGTGCTGACTTCCATCCCTGGAGCTCTCTCGGTGGCAGGGTGGTGGCAGGCAGCTCGGGGCTCAGAGCAGACTCCCTCCAGTTCAGAGACACCTTTTCTTTCCCAGCAGTTCCAACCAGTACCGAAACTGAGCCTCTTTGGCTTGGATTGGCTGGCGTGGGGCACGTGCTCATCCCTAAGCCAATCACTGAGGGAGGGGTGGGCAGAGCTCCTATAGGCCAGACGGAGGTGAAGGCCCACCCCTGGCAGGATGTGTCAGCCCTGCCCCTACCACGTGGCTGAGGGTGGGGAGGCTGGAAAGGGATGCTGGACAGGGAGGACCCCAGGCCAGGCCTTGTTACTCTCGGAGTTCACAAGGGCGCCCTGGCTGGTGGCAACCAAGCCGTTTAGGTGGCCTACCATGAACTATCATTAACAGACTGATCTGGACTTACACCCATGATGGCGTTATATCCTCACAATCCCCAGAAATTACTAGTGTTAACCCCACTTTGCAGATGAGAAAATGGCGTCTCAGAGAGATTGGTAGCCTGCCTGAGGACACACTCAGCCTTTATGGATCAGAGCTGGGATTGCTCAGGTGTGGATGCCCCCAGGGCTCGTGCTCACCCATGACATGAAGGAGTTGTACCTTTCCAGAGGCTGAAATGTAAGCAGTTGATTTGCCTCTGAGGACTTGGAAGCCTCACTAGCCCTCAGAAAGCAGTGAGGTGAGTCCCCTGAGAAGAACATTTCCCCCAGGCTCTGATAGAGCCGAAAGCCTCTCTGCCCCACACAGAGCCCACTCTCTGGTTCCCAGCAGCCGTTCCCACCTGCATGCTGCCAAGACTACTCTGGAGTAATGGAGCTAAGTTTCACGGGAGGCAGACATGAGGCATATACTAAAATTATTCATTGTTTATCTGAAGCTCAGATTTAACTGGGAAGCGTCTATGTATCTGGCAACTACCCAGAGATAAACCACGGGAGTAAAGTCACCTGAATGGAGGTTTGGAGAGAGAAGGTCCGGGTCTTCTGCCACTGAGGTTCCCGGAGCTGCCCTGGTTCCCACCTGCCTGGGTTCTGTCTTTGCAGCCCATCCTTCAGCTTTGTGGCCAACCCAGCATTCTTCCCCCAAATCCCCCCTGTACTCTGAGCTTGGCCTGAGTTGGTTTCAGAGCATCAGTCAAGTGGGCTTAATCACCTCTGTTCTTTGGCCTCAGGTTTGTGTGAGGAACTATGGGTGTTGCTGTGGTCTGAATGTGTCTCCCATAGTTCATGTGTTGGCAACCTAATCCTAAGTGCAACAGAGTTGAGAGGTAGGACCTTTAAGAAGTGTGGCCAGGTCATGAGGACTCACCCCTTGTGGATGCATTAATGCCATTATTGTGGGAGTGCAATGGTTATTGTGGGAGTGGGTTCCTGATACGGATGAGTTTGGCCCCTTCCCTCTCTCACACACACTTTCTTACCCTTCTGCCATGCGATGACACAGCAAGAAAGCCCTCGCCAGATGCGGCTCCTTGATGTTGGACTTCCCAACCTCCAGAATCATAAACCGAATTAATTTCTTTTTAAAAAATAAATCATCCAGTCTTTCTACTTCTGTTACAGCAGCAGAAAACGGACTAAGACAGGTGTCTTAGTCTGTTTGGGGTGCTCCAGCAAAATACCATAAACCGGGTGGCTCATAAACAACAGAAATCTAGTTCTCACAGTTCTGGGAGTTGGGAAGTCCAAGATCAAGGTGTTGGCAGATTCAGTGTCTGGTGGGGGCCACTTCCTCATAGATGAGTCTTTTCACTGAGTCCTCACTTCAGTCCTCACATGAAGGGGCGGGTGAGTTTCCTTTTGCCTGTTTTAAAAAGGTGCTGCCGGGCGCAGTAACTCACGCCTGTAATCCCAGCACTTTGGGAGGCGAAGGTGGGTGGATCACAAGGTCAGGAGTTCAAGACCAGCCTGGCCAAGATGGTGAAACCCTGTCTCTACTAAAAACTACAAAAAATTAGCCAGGTGTGGTGGCAGATGCCTGTAATCCCAGCTACTCAGGAGGCTGAGGCAGGAGAATTGCTTGAACCCGGCGGCAGAGGTTGCAGCGAGCCAAGATTGTGCCACTGCGCTCCAGCCTGGGCGACAGAGTGAGACTCCATCTCAAAAAAAAAAAAAATTGTATATAAAATAAAAAGGTGCTAATCTCATTCTTGAGGGCTCTGCCTTCAGGATCTAATCACCTCCCCAAAGGCCCTAATACTATCACCTTGGGGAACAGAATTTCAATATATCAGTTTTAGGTGGATATAAATATTCAGTCCATAGCAATGGGTGAACGAGCCCATAAATCATGAGGTGCTGGCCACAGTCAAGGGTTAATGTTATTACCCCCAAATCCTCTCCATTATTTCCTTCCTCCTTCTCTCCCCGCTTCCTTCCCTCTCTCCAAAGAACACCTACTGTGTGCTGGGTCCCCGGATATTGGCAATGGCTGGTGGTCTAGTTATCAACCAACACAAGCCTGAGTCATCACAGAGCTGCCTCCTGACAGATGATCTGTGATTTCCAGCATCTCAGCTTCCCTTCCATTAGCTACATCTTAAATCACATTTTAAGAAAGCCCCCGTGGGCCCCTTGTGAAGATTGAGGAAACACCCTATTTTTATCAGCCGCACACAGAAATCATCCCCTGGGCGGGGTATTTCCTGGAAAGATGTTAAACCTCAGTCATTTCTTGTGGCTTCTTGTCAGCTCCAAGCTTTTTTTTCTTTTTTCTTTTTTCTTTTTCTTTTTCTTTTTTTCTGATCTTGTCCCTCAAATTATTTGTTTGACAAGCTCGCACAGGGACTCTGCCTCTAAGTCAGAACCTGGGCTGGGCACTGGGGACCCAGCAGGGGCTCTGAGCCAGCCCCTGCTCTGAGGAACAAGGACAGGTGCCCAGAGGTGCCCTCATAGAGGATCAGTGGGACACCAGGCAGAAGAGCTCATCTCTGCCTGTGGGTGGGGTCTGGAGAGGGCCTCATGTGATTCGTGGGCGCGTGTGAACTGAGGTAACAGTTGAGGCTGCGATACAATAATAGCTCACATTTCTTGGCTGTTCCTTGAGCGCTAGATCTGTATATGAACACGTTTCAGGTCAGTGACTTGCCCAAAGTCACATGGTGCACAAACAGCAAGCTGGCATTGGAACCCAGCTCTGTACTCTGACCATCGGGTGGCACTGCCTTGGAGGATGCTGGCCCTGGTCCTAGTGCTGTGGTGGGCATTGTGCCTTCCACCCATCTGGTCAGGAGAGGGTCATGCTCCTGAGCCAGAGACGGTGGCCTGCTCTGGCCTTGCTGGTGACTGATGCAGTGGGAGAGGGGGCAGGTCACACAGAGCTCCTGGGTCCCTTGGTACCTGACTGTGGGACATGGATCCCTTCTTTTTTGAGATGGAGTTTTGTTCTTATAGCCCAGGCTGGAGTGCAGTGGCGCAATCTCAGTTCACTGCAATCTCTGCCTCCTGAGTTCAAGCAATTCTCCTGCCTTAGCCTCTTGAGTAGCTGGGATTACAGGCATGCGCTACCATGCCCGGCTAATTTTTTTTTATATTTTTAGTAGAGACGGGGTTTTGCCATGTTAGCCAGGCTGGTCTTGAACTCCTGACTTCAGGCGATCCACCTGCCTTGGCCTTGCAAAGTACTGGGATTACAGGCATGAGTCACCATGCCTGGCCTGACACGGGCGCCTTCTGTCTCAGTTTCCTCATCTGCAGTGGGTGCCGTAATCCAACTGAGAGAGGAGTACTTGACGGAAGTGGCATGAAGCTCGTGGCAGGTAGTGAGTGCTCAGATAACCTTTCTAAACCAACCAGCACCCTGAGTTCCAGTTGACAGAAACACAGTACAAGCAGGACCTAGAACCCAAAAGGAAGACACTGGTTCAAGTAACCGGGGAGAGCAGAGGGTAGGTCAGGGATCTGGGCTTAGCTGGAGGGAGGTCCTCCAAGCATGCAGTCAGGAGCCTGCCTCTCTCCAGCTCTTGCTTCACTCTTCCTTTATGTTGGCAGAATTCTCAGGCCACCACGGAACCATGGTGGCCTCCGCATTTGCAGGCTGTGGCTCAGCCAGGGAGAGGACCTCTTCCCTGCAGTCCCCGCTCATGGGCTGGGCTGCCTTCGTGGTCCACCAGGGATCACATGCCTATCCTGAACCAACCATGGTGGCCCGGCCGGGGGCATGGGATCCTCTGGTGGACCAGGCCTGGGTGTCTGGACCTCTGCTAGGAGCCAGGAGCCGGGGAGGGAGGCTCTTCAAGGAATAAGGTCGAAGTAGAAGGTGCTGGGAAGAAATGATGTCCGCCCTCCCTACCCTCCTTGGCACGGTCCCTCCACCAGCCTGGCCACACCGGAGCCCCTCTCCCCAGAAGACAGCCACCTCCTCCTGGGGAGACTTCAGGATGGAAGTGCTCTCTTTAAAGCAACATTACTTACCTAATTAAGCGCTTAGGAGCTGGCAGGAGGTAGTGGGGAGGTTTTGTTGATTTCTTTTTTAGACTTAGCACTGAAGTTGCGTGATAAAGTAACTGTGTAATTAGGAATTAATTTCTCACCCCCGTAAGCGATGTCTTATTTGGGGCCTGAGGGGAGTCAGCCCACAGGGCGGCCCTTCCTTACCTTCTCTTTTTGGAATGTGGGCAGGAAGTCCCAGCTGTCTTGGCTGTCACTGGGGTGGAAAGAGGAGAAGGGGAGGGAGATAGCTTCTACCATCCCAGGTGGCCTCAGCAAAAATTGAGACACGGTGCTCATGCCTGACTCGGCACCTAGGGTGAGCAGAGACTCGGGGGAGATGGACTGAGGCCAGATGACGGAGGGCCTTGAAGGTCTCTTTGTTCTGAAGGCAATGGGGAGTCACTGAGGGTTTTAAGTGGGAGTGACACAGCTAGATCTGAGTTTAGGAGATTTCTGCTGACTGAGGAAGGGACGTAGGGGAGGAAGCAGGGCGCAGGAGGGCAATTGGGAGGCTTCTGCCACTGTCGGGACAGAGGGCCGGTGATCCGGGCTAAGACAGGGAGGGTGGAACTGTCAGCAAGCTGTCCCAGGTTGGGCCGATTGGTGCATGGAGTCATTGTCAAGACAGCGAGGTTCCCAGGACAGAGACTTAAACCCACAGTTCCTCCCTCCCAAATAAGTGCTCTTCCCTCTTCCCTCCTCTCTCCCCATCCTTGTCTGGTGTCCTCCTTTCTAACCTCTTCTGCTCAGAGAAGAATGAGAACTACTCAATTCTTCACTGTGCGCCTATGTTTCTTCTTCAGTGAATGCATTTATACGCTATCTTATTCTCCCAGACAGGAGATGCAACCACCGCAGAATACCCCCAAATGGTTCATGAAGTGGAGAAGTAAGAGTGAGGACCCAGTAGAAATGTTTAAGGAAATGGATTCCCTGGAAGGATCTACAGTGTCAAGATCTTTCATGCTGCTAAGAACTCAGTAACATCATATTTCCTTTTTTGACTTGGTTGCCAGGAAGCTCAGAGCTAAGATCTTGACACCAGATTCTACAGGAACGTTTTCTTGGGGGAACTTTTCACCGGGGTGTGAGGGCTGTACCTGGTGGGTTCTCAGGGGGAATTTGGGGAATGTTTGCCGCAGACGTAGACTGAAGGTGTGTTCCTGTGCTGAAGACCCACAGGGTCAGGTATAGGGTGAGGGAAAGGGGCTGGGCCAGTGTGTTGCTCCGGGTCTGCCCTATTTGGACCAGCTCAGAGTGTCTGGGAGCTTCAGATGCACTGCCAGGCAGTGGCTGCTTCCGTTCCCCTCCAAGATTGGGGCGGATGGCGGGGAGGTTGCCCAAGTCTGTAGCCAAGAGCACATGTGTCTGATCAGCCTCCTGTGGCAAAGCTGGGGTCTGGGAGGTGTTCAGACCCTAAAGTTACTAACTGGGTCATTATGGGCCCCCCGTGACATCCAGTCACAACTCATATCTCATTGAAGACCCCGGGGTCAGTCTCTTCCTGCCACCCCTTGTAGAGAAACACAAAATGCAAGAAAACACTCTTTGTCGGCTGGGCACGGTGGCTCATGCCTGTAATCCCAGCACTTTGGGAGGCCAAAGCGGGTGGATCACCTGAGATTGGGAGTTCCAAGACCAGCCTGACCAACATGGAGAAACTCCATCTCTACTAAAAATACATAATTAGCTGGGCATGGTGGTGCGTGCCTGTAATCCCAGCTACTCAGGAGGCTGAAGCAGGAGAATCGCTTGAACCTGGGAGGCGGAGGTTGTGGTGAGCCGAGATAGTGCCACTGCACTCCAGCCTGGGCAACAAGAGTGAAACTCCGTCTCAAAAAAAAAAGAAGAAAAAAAACACTCTTTGTCATCAAGGGGCTGAATTGTGCACGGGGGCATTCTTGCCCCCCAGCCTATCGTGGGGCAGGGGCCATGGTTGGTGCCCTCACTTAACTGAGAGCCAACAGTCCCAGATCAAGGGGAAGGTGGAGCCGGGTGGCCGTGTGGGGGAGGGGAGCTAGGGACCAGCAGGGGGTCGTTCCAAGGGCTCTCTCAATGAGCCAGTCATGGATGTGGCTTGCCCTGGTCGGCGGTGGAATGGAGAGAGGCTGTGGCAGGAGAGAGTAATGGGCCCGCGCTCAAATGAGTGGAGATTGAAATGGGTTCCCACAGGTAAAGAGAACAGTGCCCGGCACCCAGTAGGGCCTCAAACAGCCTTGCTTTTCTGTCTACCCATCCATCTTGCAGGCATATGTTTATTTTCATGGCGAGGCTTCATGGGGATGGGAACAAGTCCTCGATGAGTGCCTGCCAGAGCTGGGCAGGTGTGCCCTCTGGGCCCTGGGAAGGCAGCACATGGGTGGGTTCAGTCTGGTGTGGGCTGGGAGCCCCCACCTGCAGCTCATCCAGCAAAGCATGAACTGAGCCTGAGGGCGTTCCCAGCTCTCCCTAGGGACTGACTTCCCCCCACCCCGCCCCCCACAGGATCTGGAAAACCAAGGCAGGAGGAAGAGGGGCCACGTCTGTGAGGGGGTGGGGCATGTGGGGAGGGCTGGCTGGAGCTGGTCCTGGCTGCCTGCGATGGGACTCGGCAGTCCTGGGCCCCGCGGGTGCCAGCGCCTGTTTATGTGCCTGTGTGTGCCACCCCCGCAGCCCCTCTGTCACACGTGTCTCCCGGCTGCCTGGAGAGCTCTTTCTACAAAATGTGAAAATGACAGTTGGGCTCACCCACGCGCAGAATCCTCATGCAGTCCCACTCCCTCGCTGCCCCTTCCAGGTCACCCTCGGCCCTCACCCTCTCTGCCTGGCTGCTGCCCCCCCCCCCCGCACCCCCTCCTCTCCCCGCCCCTCCCCCAACCCTCTGTTCCCTCCTCCTGCTCCTTCCCCTGCCCCCCTCCTCTCTCCCTGCTCTCTGCCAGCTCCCCCTCTCTCCTTCCTCCCTCCCCCTCAGGTCCCCAAGGTCTCTGTCTCCAGCTCTAGGTCTCTGTCTCCAGCTCTAGGTCTCTGTCACTTTTTTGGGTCACTCCCCCTCATCTGCGTTTGGATTTGAGTAGGAGGGTGCATATATGAGGATGTCAGAAGAGGAAGTATGTGTATGTCTAAGTAATACAGGTATGTATTGTATTTAATATGTATGTAAATTAATATGGTGTAATACAAATGTAACTATGTCTATATATAAAATGTAATAATATATATAATAATACAAAATGTAATTTGTAATACATATATGTAACTAAGTCTGTGGCTAATAATATGAGTATATGCTAATATACAATAACTAATAATAATAATAGAAGTATATAATTGTAATACATAATATGGTGTAATACATATGTAATAGAGAATATATAACTAATAATAGAGTAATATGGGCATATGCATTAATGTAACTGTAAGTAGAGTATGTGAATTTATATATGCATGTAACTAGAATATATTAGGTAGGTGTGTGGATTTAAGTAATGCGTGTGACTGTGTGCGGGTGTGTGGTGTGTGCGTGTGTGTGTGGGTGTGTGGTTGCATGTGTGTGACTCTGTGCAGGTGTGTGACCGTGCAGGTGTGTGGCTGCGTGTGTGTAACTATGTGCAAGTGTGTGACCGTGTGTGTGCGTGTGTGCAGGTGTGTGACTGTGTGTGTGTGGGGGGTGTGTGGTTGTGTGTGTGACTGTGTGTATGTGTGTGACTGGGTGTGTGGTTGTGTGCGTGTATGTGACTCTGTATGCAGGTGTGTGACCGTGCGTGTGTGCACACAGGTGTGGAGGTGTATGTGTGTGCGCGCGCATGCAGGAGCCTGAGCCTGCGCTCCAGCGGGTGGGGGATGGATGATGGTGGCATTTCAGGGAACGGAGCTTTCACTCAATGACTCTTCAAGCAGCGGGAGGGGGTGGCGGCTTCACAACAGTCGGACAGGTTTGTGCAGCGTGTAGGAAAAGCCTTCATTTCCTACTGACAGTGGTGACACGGGTGGTGACAGGTGGAGCTGGCAGCAGCGCTGAAGTCCTGGGGTGGGAGGTGCTGGGGGAAGGATCTGGTGATGGGGGCAGGGGGGTGATCCTGGGAATGCAGTCCGGACCCATCTCCCAGTGCCCCGCAACTGAGGTTTGCTGTGCTTCCACCATGAAGGGACCTCAGAGATCTGCCTCTTGTGGGAGATCTGGGAAGACTTCCTGGAGGAGGCAAACTGCCTCCAAAGAGCTGCAGGGCTGGTTGAGCATGGACTGTGGGGCGTGGAGCTGTTTGGTGCAGGAGATGCTCCTCCCGCTTTCAGAGGCTGCTCTGGAAACAGGGGCTGACACGGGCCACGGGCCAGGAGGATGGGCCTGAAGGGCAGGAGCCACCTGGCACAGTGCTGGGCACACAGCCCAACATCTGTGCTCCCTTCACACCCTGAGCCCCTGCCCACATCTGTCACCAGCGCCATTTACAGAGGAGGAGACAAGGGCCACAGAAGCAACCCCAGGCCACACGTTGGCCGGATGTAGCTGGAGATCCGACCGCTGTCTTTACTTGCCCTGTCCGGACAGCTGTGTGCAGGTGGCTGGAGAATGCTGTGGCCCAGGCGCTGACCCCAGCTGGCCTCCAGCACCATCCCTCACTCTTTCCCCTTTCTCTGCAGGATGGTTGAGTACTCCCTGGACCTTCAGAACATCAACCTGTCGGCCATCCGCACTGTACGCGTCCTGAGGCCCCTCAAAGCCATCAACCGCGTGCCCAGTGAGTCAGCCCCACCCTGTCCACACCTTCCTGGCTGATCCATCCCTGGCCAACCCATCCCTGGCCTGCCTAGCCAGTGCCCATCCCCCACCCTGCTTCATTCACTAGGAGAAGACTGACCAGGGCCTGGGTGGGCGCAGGGATCCTGCTCCCGTGGAGCTCATGGGCCTGAAGATACTGGCAGGTGGCCCTGATGCCTCTGAGTCCCAGGAGAGCCTGGAGAGCATGCTGGGGAGTCTGGCTTTTCAGGAACAAAGGGTTTATGGGGCAGTGGTCTTCACAGGATGTCAAGGCGAGCACCCATAGGAAAAGAAGCTGCTTAGTTTGAAGGAAGACATCATAGAGCATTTCACTGGGGCAATGAAACCTGACTCCCTCACTTGTGCTGACTGACTTAGAACTTGAGCTCTGTCACTCACCCACCACAGATCCATGTACCTACTCACCCATATGCCTGGTCACTTGTTCATCCATCCACCCGTCCACCTATCCACCTGTCCATCCATCCATATCTATCTATCTTATCTTACCTTACCTACTTCATTTCTCCGGTTTACTACCTACTCTGTCTATCTATTTCCGTCTACTCTCCATTCATATATATTCATTCATTCATCTTATCTTATCTATCCATCTATCTATCTATTTCATTTCATTTACTTACCTTACCATTCATCTACTTCATTCATCCATCTACCTACTGTTTCCACGCATCCACCTGTTCATCTATCTACCATTCATCCATCTACCTATTCATCCATTCCACGCATCTATCCATTCACCTACTATCTTTCTACCCATCTACCTACTTCATCTATCTATCAACTTCATTCGCCTATTCACCTAATTCTGTCTATCTATTTCACTGCCCACCCATCCACCACCACCCGGTCTACTCTGTTCACTCCATCTCACTCATTCATCTATCTACCCATTCCTACCTACCTACCTAACCATTCATCCACTACTCATCTATCCACCACTATTCATATCATCCATTCACCCACCTGTCCATCCATCTACCTGTCCACCCATCCACCTGTCCATCCATCCATCCATCCATCCATCCATCCATCCATCCATCTGCTCATCCTTCTAGCCATCTTTCCATCTGTCCATTCATCCGTCTGTACCGTCAGCCAGACATCCACCTGTCCATCCATTCATCCACCCATCCACCTGTCCATCCATCCATTTACCCACCCACTTAGTATTAAGAGAGGTTATCTTGCAACCATAAGCCCTGACATCTGCCCAGCCTTACAGAGTTTTCATGTCCATGACCTGTTTTGAGCCTTACAGGCACCCTGAGGGAGGTGAGCTATTCCCATCTTACAGATGAAAAAAACTAAGACTTGGAGACAAGAGGTTACCTGCCCAGGGATGTACTGCCAGTGAGTAGCAAAGGCTGGAGCCAGTTAGGTCTTCTGACTCCTCACTGCTCTCTTTTAGGGATGGGTTGGAGATTGGGGAAGGAGAGGATGAGGGCCCTACCTGCCTCCCGGTTTGGATTTTTTTTTTTGAGACGGAGTTCAGCCTGTCACCCAGGCTGAGTGCAGTGAGATCTCGGCTCACTGCAACCTCTGCCTCCCGAGTTCGCTACTCCTCCTGTCTCACCCTCCGAAAGTAGCTGGGACTACAGGCACATGCCACCAAGCCTAGCTACTCTTTGTATTTTTACTAGAAACCCGCCTTTCACCATGGCTGGTCAGCTGGTTCGAACTCCTAACTCAGGTGATCCACCCAATATCGGCTTCCTCCCAAAGTGCTGGGATTACAGGCGTGAGCCACCGCGCCTGGCTGCATGGGGCTTTTATAGGCATCTACCCACTTCCTGTGGTCCAGGAACTTGACATCTGATGGCTCAACAACCTGTGGGAGGCTCAGAGAAGTAAAAGGTGGCTCACATAAAGTCAAACAGCAATTCAGCGGCAGGGCTGGAATCTGAACAGAGTTCTGTCTGTCCTCAGCCCAGCTTATTTCCTGGCTCTGTCTGACCCCTTGCTTCTCTTCCCTGCCTGAGCTTCTGTTTCCCCATCGGCCAAACAGTACAGGTCTCCTGGCACCTGCTCCTCGTCCACAGACAGTGCTATCCCCATTCCCCTAATTCCTAGCCCTGGGGCCTTGGGGCTCTGTCATCCACCCCACCCAGCCAACCTCTGTGGTCCATCCATCCTGAGCGCCCTGTGGGGCTGGCCTGACCCCGGGCTTGCAGAATGCATCGATCAGTCTGGGCATGCCTGGCGGGGCAGGAGAGGCCACATGCTTCAGAATATCTGTGGAGCAAGGTGACCAGGAGGGTGGCAGAGCTATCTGAGCCTGGAGGGTGGCCCAATCCTGCTTTGTTCTGAGAGGGACTGGCTTGGATTGGGTAGGGCACAGAGGGGGCCCTGGGGGCTGAGGTCTCAAGGTCACAATATGATAGGAAACTCTCGGGGTCCTGAGTGCTACTGTGAGGGTCCTTGGGAAGGGTTGGGAGGCGAGGTAGGGCAAGTGAGTAGTGGGAACCAAAGCTGTGCGGTAGTGGGAGGGGCAGTTCAGCTCTACCAGTCCGGCCCCTTCCCACTGCCCTGGGGAGACCCCCTTGGGGGCGGGGAGGTGACATGCAGAGAGGCCATTTTAGGGCCAGCTTCTCTCTGTCTTTCTCATCCCCTCCAATCCCAGAGGGCTTCTTGAAGATCACCAAGTTCAAAACCATCTTTCCCACATTTAACAAATGAGGAAACTGAGGCCCAGAGAGGGTCGTGGCCAGTCCAGGGTCACACAGCAATTAAATGTGACCAAACAGCAGTTCAGGAAGGACCAAACCAAACCAGCACACCTTCCCCAACAGTGTGTGATTTTCTCCCACGTGCCCCGCCTGCCTTTACTGGGAAATGAGCCAAAAGGTGGCCTCCGTGCACTCAGCACCCAGAACTCTGCCTGGCAAACAGAAGGCGCTCCAAAGAGACGTGTGAAATGGACACAGTCAGCAGGTGTACTGAGCTGTGTGCCAGGACCACAGAGCTGTACATGCTCCTGTGCCAGGCATGAGGAGGCAGGGAGAATGGGGCTGGGCATCGAGACGCCTCCGGGAGAAGGGGACGTTTGAGCTGAGACCCAGGGGAGGATGGGGATTGAGGGTGGAGGGGAGGCTGGTGGCAGTTGTGGGAGGCCAGGAGTGAAGGGCTTGGAGGAGCGCAGAGCTGGGGTGGTTATGGCTGGTGGACAAAGGGGTGGGGCATGAGGGGCTGGAGCAGGTCGGGATGGACCAAAGCCTGAAGGCAGTGGAGCATGGAGGTTAGTGTGGAAGAAATGGCCAGAGTGGGGGGGTAGTGGTGGAAAGGACAGTGGACACCCTGGAACAGGTGTGAGCGAATGGCCGGTACTGGGCAGGGGCAGGCAGGAGGCAGAGCAGCAAATGGATGGGAGAGGTACTGCTGGGCCCAGTCCAGGTCCTCCTTGAGTGTCTGGGCAACTGGGTGGGCGGGACCTCGGCTTTCAGGGGGCAGCACAGGGGGCCATGTCGCTCCTGGGTCCCACCCACAGAGCTGCCTGTTTCTGTCCTGGGGAGGGCAGGGGATGCCCTCAGCAGGCAGCTGCCATGGGGCCACGGTCACACTCCAGGTCACGGAGCCCACAGGCACAGTCACATTCCAGAGGTGTGTGCACGCAGGGGGCTCCATCAATGCAGGGATGTTTAGGCAAGATCTTTGATCTGGAACTCTCCTGTCAGCCCAGGGTCTGCCCAGCAGGGGACAGCACACTGTACTGGGACCGCTGAGGCTGGAGGGGGGCTCAGTGTGTGTGGGTGTGAGGGGGAGAATGGATCGACAAAGAATGGAAGGAATGGAATGGAATGGAATGGACATGGAATGGAATGGAATGGAGGAAGGTGGGGGAGTGGTGGATGGAGGAATGGAAGGGAGGAATGGAAGGAGGAATGGAAGGGAGGAACCCCAGGAGGAACCAGTCTGATATGCAGGTGGCAGACGTCTCAGGAGGGGGCGGCGGTGACACCACGAGGCTGGATGGCAGGCCCTGGTGGAGGAAGGAAGGAGGGAAGGAGGGAGGGAACCAGGGTGGAAGGGAGAACAGGGAGGGAAGGGAACCGGAGGGGAGGTGGTGGTCAAGATGCATGCACTGAGCTCCCAGGTGGTCCAGGGCATGTCTGTGATCGCAGCACGTCCAGCAAGGGTCATCAGGCAGCCTGCAGTCCAGGAGGCGGAGCATGAGGAGGGTGGCAGGTGGCAGGTCTCAGGAGGTGTGCATTGACCCAGGATGGGTGGTGGTGATGTGGATGGGCATGGCCTCATGTGAGGGAGGTAGTCCAGGTGGTCCAGGTGGATGGTGTCCAGGATATCCAGGAACGTGGCCCAGGTCTCTTGTTAGATCTCCAGGGTCCAGGAGGGAGGGTGAGGCAGTCTCAGATTCAGGAGGTGGAATAGTGGTGGTGGCCCGAAGACAGGTGGTCTCAGGAAAAAGCCGCGGTGTGAAGAGCCGCAGCCTGTGAGGGTGTGTGTGAAGGTGTGTGTGCCTGCGAGGGTGTGTTTGTGAGAGTGCATGTGTGTGTGAAGTGTGTGTCTCTGTGAGGGTGTGTGTATGAAGAGCGTGTGTGTGCCTGTGTGTGTAGAGAGCATGTGTGTGCCTATGAGGGTGTGTGTCTGAAGTGTGTGTGTGTGTGTCACTGTGAGGGTGTATGTGTGTGAAGTGTGTGTGTGTCCGTCTGTGTAGAGAGCATGTGTGTGCCTGTGAGGGTGATGTGTGTGAAGAGCGCAGGTGCCTTGGTGACCGTGTGTGTGGGCGCCTGTGCTTCTCCTTCTAGGTCCCTTGTTCTCCTGACCCTCCCGCTGTGTGGGAGTTCATTGCCGGGGTTCCCCGGAGGTGGAGGACACTCCCGGTCCCAGCACCAGCCTGCCCCGGCCTCTGGGGAAGGCAGGGATCGACCCTGTGCCCAACATCCCTGTGCGCTCCAATTACAGAAGGAGCCCCGAGTGGGCTCCGAGCCTTTCCTCAGGGTCTCCTCCTGCTAGTGGCCACCGCTGGGCAGCAAGGAGCGCCGAGTTGGGTGAGTGTCTGCTTCCGGCCGCTGAGCCTGATTCCGCCTCTCAGCCACAGCCTGAAAAGTGTCTCAGAACCAGCACTGGGGAGTTACTGGGAGCGCTGGCCCTCCAGCACCTGGTGTTCCCCTGGAAGGGCCCTGCCATCCTCACAGGCGATTGATTCTACAGGAGCCCCAGGCTGTTGGAGCACGTGGGACTGAAAGTCCATTGGTCTAACCCTCATTTCACAGGACACCCAGCTTTGTCCTTAGGTGCCAGCTCCTCTGCCTAGAGCCACCAGGGAATGAGTGACCTGAGGTGGAGAAGGGGTGGATCGGGCTCTTAGAAGTGCTTCCTAGAGAGATTTCATAGGTCGCCTGTTTTTATATTTTCTTTTTTTTTGAATATGGTTTTCCTGCGGACATTCCTCCTACTTATGGTTTGAGCTGCTTCTGCCCTGGGATACATACTTCTCTTTTTTTTTTTGAGATGGCATCTAGCTCTGTCACCCAGGTTGGAGTGCAGTGGTGCGATCTTGGCTCACTGCAACCTCCGCCTCCTGGTTCAAGAGATTCTCCTGCCTCAGTCTCCTGAGTAGCCAGGATTACAGGTGCCTACCACCACGCCCAGCTATTTTCGTATTTTTAGTAGGGACAGGGTTTCACTGTGTTGGCCAGGCTGGTCTCCAGCTCCTGACCTTGTGATCCACCCGTCTTGGCCTCCTAAAGTGCTGGGATTACAAGCATGAGCCGCCATGCCGCTGGGACACAGTCTTTTCAACAGTAGCCCGTAGCTTTCAGTCTCGTCACTAGAGGGCAAGCTAGAGGGCTGGTGATGGTCACAGTCGAGTGATGGGTTATTAATTACAAAGCCGTGAGGAGTGGGCTGGTTGCCTGTGTTTTAAAAATACAGCGAAGTCTGCAAAGCTCCAGCACGAACAGCCAGGAAGATGCAAGTGTGGGTCAGGGAATAAAAGTTCTGGTCTTAGCTCTGCCATATTGCCTGCTGTGTGACCTGAGAAGTCCCTTGGCATCTCTGGGCCTCAGTTTCCCTACTTGTACAAACAAAGCAGGAGGAGAAACTGGATCAGAAGTGTGGCTCTCAACTTTGTCCAGGATGAGCGGGGGACATGGACATCATGGTGCTGCTTACAGAATCGTATAAAATACGTGTCTCTCCACTCCACCCCTGCAGGTCCTTGTTCAGGCCACAGCCTCTGATGGATAAAGAGAGGAAGATAGCAGAGAGGTGGTTGGGGGAGGGAGGAAAGAAGTGCCAAATTATGAGTTGGGAGGCTGGGTTCTGGTTCCTTGCTTGTGACCTTTCCTAAGTCACCGCCTCTCTCTGGGCCTTGGCAAGATGGGGCTGAATCATCTCTACATGTGCCCCCCGCCCCAGCCACCTCAGCCTATACATCTCTCAAGGCACTGCCTTGCTTCCCTAAGCACACTGCCTGAGTCATTTGCATATGAAAAGTGCTGTTTTCTCCAGTAAGTGAGTTTTCTCCAGGGCAGTCACTGCCAAGGCCTGGCCAGCAGAGGTGATATTTCCCTGACCCCGGCTGTGGAGCAGGGGTGAGGCAGACCCTGGGGAGCTCAGGGGCAGCCCTGAGCCCGAACTCACAGTCCCTGACAGTGCTGTGGGGAAGGCTGCTGTCCCCTCAGCTGCACCACCAGCTGGAGGTTTGCTCTGTGCTGTCAGGCCAGGTTCTGGTCCTAGGGCCTCCACCCACTGGCTATGGGACCCTGAGTAAGCCACGTGCCTCTCTGTGCCTCTATTTCCCCAGCTCTCTAGAGAAGTTAATAATACCGATGTCCATCTGGTTTGGAAGGCTGAAATGCCGCTGTGGGTGTAGAGAGCTGCGTGCACAGCCTCGTGTGCCTACGCAATCCGCAGGTGCTGCTGCTAGAAAGGTGCTGGGAGCAGTGAGGGTGGACGTAGGGCGGCAGGCACGTCTTCTCAGGGGCTGGTTTTGGAAGACACTCATCAGCTGAGGGTTGGGGAGGGTGTGCCTGGCAGACAGATTGGCATGTGCAAAGGTGGAATGGAGGTGTCATTCTGGGCTGGGCATCCTGTGGGTGGGCAGGGGACTGCGTGGCAGCAAAGGGAGAGGGTTGGTCACATTTTCTAGGGAGTTAATTATAATCATAAGTGGCTAAAGTTTTTTTTTTTTTGAGACAAAGTCTTGCTCTGTCAGCAGGCTGGAGTGCAGTGGTGTGATCTAGGTTCACTGCAACCTCCGCCTCCTGGGTTCAAGTGATTCTCCTGCCTCAGCCTCCTGAGTAGCTGGGATTACAGGCTCCCACCACCACACCCAGCTAATTTTTGTACTTTTGGTAGAGGCGGGGTTTCACCATATTAGCCAGGATGGTCTCGATCTCTGGACCTCCAGATCCGCCTGGTAAGTGGCTAAAGTGTATCAAGTGCTTGCGACAAGCCCATCACAGTGCTTTACATGGGCAGTGTCATTTCATCTTCACTACAGCCCTAGGAAGTCAGTGGCATTGTGACACCCACTTTCTAGATGGGGAAGCAGGCAGAGGGGTTGACTAGTCTGCTCGAGACCACACAGCTGGCTGGGGCAGAGCTAGGGTTTGAACCTGACCCTACAGCTTTTCACTGTGTTTCAGTACCTCCTTTCTGTTCTGTTAGCGTGTAGGCGCCAGACACCCACCCCCGTCCCCACTGTCTGCGGGACATCAGGAAACGTCCCTGCCCACCTCCGGGGTCAAAGGAGAGAGGTCCTGTGGGCTGCAGTGATGCCTCGAGGCCCTCTCTCCTCCCATTTCCCTGCTCAGCCTGGTCTGCTCCAGACCTCTGCATGCCTTTCACTGTCGGGGTACACAGGTCTCGTGGTGCTGAGCCCCTTTCAGGCTGAGGCCACGAGGTAGGGCAGGAGGCAGGATGGCACTGTGGTTAGTGCACAGCGGGCCCCTGCCCTCGCACCCCAGGCCCAGCCCTTTCCTGCCCAGGTGCCTGCCCAACCAGGGTCATGGTCAGGCCAACCGTGCTGAGGAGGGGTGAGGAAGGCCTCAGGATTCCTTCTTGGAAGGGCCTTGGGGGGCATTTGTTGGGCAGGTCTGAGAGATGCACCTTGAAAGAGTTGGCGTGGAAGTGTTGGCATTTTCACTTGGAGCACGTGTTTACTTGGGGCTTGGGGAGAGCAGAAGGAAGGCTACTGGGCTATCAGTCCCCACCAGGTCGCACGTTGGACTTCAGGGCTGTCTGTTCTAGGCACCCACAAGGGGCTCCCACTTTGTCCTGAGGGAGAAAGGCCTGGCAGCCCCCATGGGGAAGGAAGAGAGGGAAGCAGGGAGAGAAATGGGGAGATGAAATGAGGGGGGCCAGTTTCCCCAGGGGTGCTCCCTTCCCAGGAGAGATGGGGCTGGGTGGGTGGGAGAACATCTGGCCAGAGCATCTGGCAAGCGCTGGATTTGGCAACAGGAAAGAGCAGCCTGGACCGCGCAGGGAGAAGTGCTTGGGGGTGGGGCAGGGCGAAGGCAGCCTCTCCCTCTCCCCCATCTCAGGTCGAGTTCTGCGTTCTGTTCTACAAATCCGGAGGGAGGGAGTGTCCTGGACAGGACACCGGACCAAAGTACTGGCCACTGTGGATTCACTGACTCGTGGATTGCTTCCATCATTCATCCAAAGCAAAATCCACCTGGGGTTTTCTGGGAGAGACCCTGGCCAGGTGTGGGGCCAGGATCAGGCACAGCCCCTTCCCCAAAGGCTGACAGCTGCAGGCCAGTGGGATGCCCGCTCTGATGGGGGCAGGGACCGATGGGAAAGGGCGCCTACCTGGACTAGGAGGAGGCTTCCCAGAGGAAGGGGTGGCGGGACATTTGAAGGATGCCTAGGAGTGGTTTGGGGCACAGCAGATGGGGGGACCTGCAGTGAGACAGCCGGGCCAGCCCCCGAGGGTGTGAGCACTACCAGCTCTGGGAGGGACCCGAGGCCTCTCCTGGGACTGGGGAAGTGTGCTGCTGGTTGGCTGAGGTTGGTTTCCTTTCTCAGCGGTGGGCACCAAGGCCCTCCACCAGCCCACAGGCCCCTCCCTGGCTGGGCCTTGGGCCGGCAGCTGTGACCCCGGCAACCTGGCCGTCTGCTGCCTGGCCAGGCCTCCCGGTACCCACTGTGCCCCTGATTAGTTGGCGCTGGCAATGGCAGGAGCAGAGACGGCCTCTCCCAGCCGTCCAGCCCCTTTACTGACCCAGCCAGTCCAGGGAGAGTGGCCCCCAGTGGCCAGGCCACAGCCTTGGCTCCCCTCACCCCTACTCCACTCTTCGGGGCCACGGGCTGTGCCCTGGCAGAGGCTGGCACACGTCTGGCGATTTCTACTGGAGCTGGCCTGGCAGAGTGGCTGAACCGATCTGGGCTGACAGCTCCCCTCTGCCAAGAACACCCTAAACCTCCAGGGGTGATGCCTGTCAGGAAGTGCTTCCTGTTCTTCCTGCCACCTCCTCTCAGGTGTCCCCACTGCCACCAAGGGGCTACCTCTGCCTGGCTGCTGCCCAGGTTCTCTCAAGCAGAGGCTCTAGTCTAGGGGCTCCCAAAAAGGGTGAGCAGTTCCATCCATCGGCCCGCTGCCATCTGCCGCCACCAAGCCCCCAGCTTTCAGTGCTGTCTGGAGACTGTCCTCACCCTGGTGCTCCACGTGCCGCTCCCGGGCCAGACCCCTCTCCCCTGAACTCCAGACCCCAAGAGCTAGCAAAGCGACTCCATGGGGATGTACTCCGGCCACCGCAAGCTCCGCATCTCCAGACGGAGCCCCGCCCCCACTGAGGGCTGCTCTGTGGCTCCAGGCCCCACACCTTGGAGTCGTCCCCAACTGCCCTCTTCCTCCTACATCCACATCCCATCCCTCGGCTTGGCCTCCAAAATACCTCCAGAACCCACCACGTTCCCCACTCCACTACCATCATTATCTGGGCTCAGCCCCCCCACCTTCCGGTTTATCACAATGACGAGTGTACGACGGCCAGGCAGGGCCAGGCAGGATGGAGAGGAGCAGGGGGACGGAAGGCCCGATCATCAGGCTGTGAGGGTTGTGGGGAGGTCTCAGTGTCTGGCCTGGGCCATCCTAACAGTGAGGGCACAGGGCAGGGAGCCACAGCTCTCCTGGGCCCCACCCTCAGCACTCCCGTTTCTGTCCCAGGCGAGGCCCCTGGGAGGCAGTGACCACACAGCTGTGGAGCCCACAGGCCCGGCCCCCTTTCAGAGATGTGTGTGCCATTTGGGGTGCTGTCCACAGGAGCGTCTGCACGAGATCCTGCAGACTGTGCCGTTGATGCTCTCCCGCCTCTGCCCTGGTCCCCTGCGATCCATTCTCTGCCTAGCAGCCTGGCAATCCTCTCACCCCTTCCCCAGATCACGTCTCCCTTCTGCTCATTCCCTTATGGTGGCTCCCGTGATACCTCTGGAGAAGCTCAAGTCTTCCAGGCCCCTGGCCCTGTCTCCTCCCCAGCCTCATCCCTGCTCAGCTTCCCCGCAGCCGCATGGTCTCCTTGCTGTGGCTGTGGCTGTGGCTGTGGCTGTGCTTGACTGCCTCCCGCCTCCAGGCCTTTGTCCAGGCTGCCTCCGACTTGAGGGCTGTCCCCCAGACAGCGACAACCCCTCAGCTGACTCTGCCACCCCCTCCCCGTCTCTGCTCAGCGTCGTCCTGCTTTTCCTGGCCCCCTATTTAATGTTCACCTGACCCCAGGCCAAACCCCCAACCTTTTCCCCCTTCTTTTTGTTTTCATAGCACTTTTCATCCAACGAATGAGGACGTGTCCTTATGTGTCACCCGTGTGGTTTATTGCCTGTTTTTCCCTCCTCTACCTGGGATGTGAGCCTCATGAGGACAGGGAACTTTGTTTTGTGTTTTTTTTTAAACTCATGTATCCCCATGAGCCTAGCACAGTGCCTGGCACGTAGCCAGCCCTCATTCAGTTCTTGCTGAGTGGCTCCATTCACTCGCCCATCACACCTTTACTCATTCAAGCTGTCGGCCTTCAGGGGGCTGCTTTGTGCCAGGTCCTGGTCTGGATGGGAGAACACAGAGCAGCTGCCTTGGCCTTGGGTGCAGAGCCTGCCTGATTTCCAGCGGGGAGGAGGAGGCAGAGCCGGTAACTGGCACAGGCTACGATGGAGGGCGGGTGGGCAGCGGCAGCTCATGGCAGGGGCACCATATGAGGTGACTGCTCAGCTGAGATCCCCCAAAAGGAGGCGAGAGATGGCCCTCCAAGCATGTGCAAGGGCATGGAGGCAGCCCCGAAAGTGGGCTTTCCAGGACTGGAAGTGGGTCTGTCTGGCTGGGTGCAGCACAGAGGTCCCGGGATCCTATGGCAGGGTGGAGGAGGCGTTGTGGGCGGGGGCAGAGTGTGTGCCAGGGTGGGGAGTGGGGATGCTGCGAGCTGCCAGTCTGGCTGGTACCTTCAGGTGTGGTAGGGCAGATGGAAGAAGGTGGGGCTGGACTCGGGAGGAGTCTGTGAGCAGGGGCCAGGAAGTAGGGGTGAGGATTTGCACTTTCCCGTGGGGCGCATGGGCTGTTGGAGGCTTCTGACTTCAGGGAATCTTCCATCAGCAGTGTCCTGGCCCCATGGTATTCCTGAAGGGCTGGCTGGACAGGAGCCACTGTCTGCTCTGTAGATGAGGCCACTGGGGCCCAGAGAAGGCAAGCTTTGCCTCAAGGCCACCCTGCTGGGACTGGGACCCAGATGTCCTGTCCTGGGCCTGTGCTCTGGGCGCTCACTGGGCTGGGGGCTGCCAGGTGTCCTGAGGACTCCAGGGTCCTCTTCCCCTTTTTAGCTGGGGACCCAGCACCCTCAATCACACTCGTGGGGCTGCCTGTAGCCTGTTCCCATCATGGCCCATCTGGCTCTTGCTCCAGGCAGAAGGCTCGAAAAGGTGTACTAAGAACGCAGAACCAGGCCGGGCGCGGTGGCTCACGCCTGTAATCCCAGCACTTTGGGAGGCCGAGGTGGGCGGATCACGAGGTCAGGAGATCGAGACCATCCTGGCTAATACGGTGAAACTCCGTCTCTACTAAAAATACAAAAAATTAGCCGGGCGTGGTGGTGCGCGCCTGTAGTCCCAGCTACTCAGAGGCTGAGGCGGGAGAATGGCGTGAACCCGGGAGGCGGAGCTTGCAATGAGCCAAGATCGCACCACTGTACACCAGCCTGGGCGACAAAGCGAGACTCCGTCTCAAAAAAACAAAAACAAAAACAAAATCAAAAACAACACAGAACCAGGTAAGCCCGTCCTGATCCTGAGAGTGAGTGAGAGCCTTGGGGCAACAAGAGACAGGGTGGTTTCATGACTAACTGGGGGTGAGAATCAGGGAGGACTGCCTGGAGGAGGAGGGTTTGGCCGGGGGAAGGTGTGGCAGGAGATGAAGTAGAAAGGATGGTTTGAGGCAGATGGTGACTTGCAGGCAGACTCTCCGCTCTTTCTCTCTGTCCTCTTTGTTTCTGTCACTCCTAGTTTCACTTTCTCCTCTGTCTGCTTTTCTCTTTTCTCTCCCTGCCTCCACCTCCTATGCCAGGCTTCAGAGGCACTGAGGGTACAGTGTAACTGGCCAACCTGTCTTGGCTAATTACTTGACCGTTGGCATAAAAGGAAGATTAGCCGTGGTCTCTTGAGGTCCTCCCTGGCTCCCTAATCCTGTGGCCCCTCTTCACTGGCGAGGAAGGGATAAAGTCGTTCTAAGTCCTTAATTAGCTAATTATGCTGGGGCTCTGTGGCCCTGGGACTCCCTGGGCCCCAGGGAGGTCTGTGAAGTGCACTGGGGCCCAGCTGGGCAGAGTGAGGCGGGAGGGGAGGAGGGACGGGGCTGCCATTCAGGGAAGCCAGCCGGATAGGTTTGCAGGAGCCTTTCGGAATTTCAATATCCCAGAGAACAAGGGAGATGTAATTAATTGAGCAACAAAGGCCTGCCGGAGGGAACAGCAGGAGTGGGAGTGAAGCAGCCAGGCTGGGACTGTGCGGAGCTGCCTTCTCCAGGCCCTTCTCATCCAGCCTCTTCTCCAGCTGCTACCAGCCCTCTGTGCTTACCTCCTGCCCCTGTCCTGGCCTTGGGGCTCGCCCATTCTTTTTTGAAGCTCAGAGCTGATCAAGGGCTCTGCCTTGGAAATATGCCAGCAGACCTCCTTGCCCAGACACCCAGCACAGAGCCCCACACTCCTCGGAGCCCCCCGCAACCGCCCTCAGGAATGGTGCCTTTGCCCATGCCAGTCCCTCTGCTGGCCAAGGCTTCACATCCTGGAGTCCAGCTCAGCAAATGTGCCCGGAGCGGCCCCACTCCCTAGTCATGGTCCTTTGGCTCAACACTTGATTCCCTGTCCTCTTGCTGCCAGGCTGTGAGCTCTGGTGGCGGGGGGAATGGGGGTGGGGAGGGTAAAAAATTAGGTCTTGTTTGTCTTTGGATTCCCCATGTGCCCAACGCCATGCCTGGCATGTAGCTGGCATTTACTATGTGTTTCATGAACGAACGAATGAACGAATGAATGAATGAATGAATGAATGAATGAATGGTGAGGCACTAGAAAGGCCTGCAGTTGGCCTGCTTGAGTCAGGGGATCCATTTGGATGGATTACCCATCCATTTATTGGGCACCCATTCTATTTTCTCCCTTCCCTCTGCTGTACACGCCTCGCCCCCCGGCTTGGGGGTGTAGCGTGGTGGAGGACTGAGCCCTCACCCTGGCCTGCTCCCAGTGGGATGAAGCCGCCTGCAGGCGAGCCCCACTGTCGTTCCTGAGAGGAGGCTGACCTAGTTTTGTGGAGAGGGAAGATGGGGTGAGCATTAATTATTGATTGGAAATCACTGCACACAGAGTTTGTGATGCAAATTCCAAATAATTGTCCTCATTAATAATCACCTCAGGCTCACCCCTGGCATACAAAACCATCTGGACAGGGCCATGGTTCTACTTGTCACCATCCTTCCATCTTCCTCTCTTCAATCTTCCACTCCCTCCCCATGACTTATCACATAATTCGTTCATGAGTAGTCATTGAACAAATGTTAGGTGAGTCTGTCTTCTCAGCCAGGACCTGCTGGGTTCTGGGAATACTGAGGTGACTTAGACCAGGGTCCTGCCCCCAGAACCTTACAACCTGGTGGAAGAGACAGGAAAGTAGACAGACAACTATACATTAGGGCTAGAAGACGAGATATTGGTATGGATGGAACCTCCTAGGTTGTGCAGTATACAACATGCACAACTGTACCTGGCAGCCTAGGCTAGGTCAGAGGTGCTGAGATTGCCCAGAGCAGAAGAGAGAAGGATGAACTCTACCTGTGATGATGTAAGAGTCTGGAAGCCTTCGCAGAAAGAGCATTCACAGGGCCGTGGTGGCTGAATAGGGATTTGCCAGGCAGAAGAGAGGAGCAAGGGTGTTCTGGGAAGAGGGAACAGCAAGGATAAAAGCACGGAGGTGTGAAATCTTATGGTATGTTTAGGGAACTTCAAATAATTTGGCACTGCAAGGCATAGGCTGTAAATTGAGAGAGGTATGAAGCTAGAGAGGTGGGCAGTATGGACTCTACAGGATCTTAGGGGGAGGGTGTGTACTCAAAGGTGCCCCACCAACTCTTCACCTTCTTTGGAGCCATGGACTCCTGTGTGGGCCTTCTCTGTAGAGCCTATTAGCAGGCCCTTGGCTCTTCTGAAGGTGACTCTGGGGGCTCTGCCTGGTTCTGTCATGCAGTGGGAGTGGTAATTCTGGCTGGTACTGCTGTGTCCTGACATGGTCAAGGGGAACAGTGACTGCCCCAGAGACAAAGGGTATTCAGGACACATTCATTGGGCACGTACTATGACCACTCTATGCAGGTGCTGGGCATACTAAGGGGAACCAGCCTCAGTCCCAGGCCACTGGGACAAGGGGGTTGTGAAAAGACACCTAGATTTTGTGTCAAGACACCTGGTCTAAATCTAGACCCTGCTGCCTCTGAGCTGTGTGACCTAGGGCAAGCAGTTTCAGTTCTTTGAGTCTCCAGCTGCCTTCTCTATAAAATAGAAATGATAGTACCAACCTCACAGAGTTGTCATGAAGACTGAAGATCACATTTGTGCAAGTACACAGAAGAGCACGTAGTACATAAAAGGTGCTCCATAAGTGCTTGCTTGTTCATTCACAATCTAGTGTAAGTGGAGCGGGGCCCTGAGCCATTTCCATGGCTTTTTGGGTGAAGGGGCAGATACAAAGGAGAGGGTGTATCTGGCAGCCACTGAACAGGATGGGAACAGCAAGGAGCTGCTGAAAATGCATCCCACTCCCCGTCCCTGTTTCTCTAATCTTGCTCTCACTCTTTCCTCTCTGGGACCTCTGCTCCCTGTCTGACCATCCCTCCACCTTTCCTCCTCCCAGGTATGCGGATCCTGGTGAACCTGCTCCTGGACACACTGCCCATGCTGGGGAATGTCCTGCTGCTCTGCTTCTTTGTCTTCTTCATCTTTGGCATCATAGGTGTGCAGCTCTGGGCCGGCCTCCTGCGTAACCGCTGCTTCCTGGAGGAGAATTTCACCATGTGAGTTCAGCCCCTGCCATCCATGCAGCTCCAGGGACTCTTACTAAGACACAGTTTTAACCTTCTGGGTCACTGGGAATCAGGGCCAATGGGGTAGAAGCAGCAGAAAAAGAGAGGTCAGATAGGAGGGGAAAGGGAAGTTAAGACACAAGCAGAAGTGATGCCCAGGAGGAAAAAGAAGACAGAAAACCTGAAGAGCAGGCATAGAACTTGGCTCTCCGCTCACAGCACATTCATTCCCCTTGGTGGCTGAGTCATACAGGAAGGCTGAGCTCCCATTCGGCCGCCTGTGTATGAAAGCAGGGGGCGGGACACTCCTCCGAGAGAGGATTATTGACACACAAATCAAGCTCTGGCTCTTGGAGGAGCTGGGCTTAGTTGTCTGAAAAATGGGACGCCTATAGAACCCGTGCTTCCGTAGTGGTGGGGGACAAGTGTACGCACACACGTACCTACGCGTATGTGTTTGGACGTGAATATGCATTCATTTCAGATAAGCATGGTGTGCACCGACTAAGTGCCAGGCCCCAGGGAGTCAGAAACAGGAGAGAATTTTCATCCATTTTCTCACTCCCCTTTTGTTGGGCCTGTGCTCAGGTCTCAGGATGCGGCAAAAGAGGGGATCCCTGCCCTTGAGAAGCGCAGGGCTGGGAGCCGATCCCAGACACCTCTAGTGAGTGCCTCTCAGTCTGTCAATCATGGACCGAGGTGACTGTGGGAGGTGTGGGGATGTGGGGACACTGTACAGGTGAGAGCTAGTTTCTCCCTCTCCGCCTGTCTGGTTGGGGAGAGGGTAGCAGAGCTGGAGGGTGAAAGTTGGGTAGGAACGGGCCCATCCACCCATCGCTGTGGGGGAACAGTAGGGTACTTGGGTAGACCACAGCAGGGGCACCTTGGTGGGTAAGGGCCCCAAGTAGGGGTTCAGGAAGGGGGTCTACACTTGTGTCCACTCCCAGAAGGGGCAGGTCCTGAGGCAGGGCCCGGGGCAGTGGGACTGGGGAGAGGCAGCTGCTTTGAAGTCAGGGTAGTATGAGCTCCGCCCCTCTGTCCCACAGGCCTCTTTCCCTGGATCCTTCTGTGGCCGGCCCCTTCTTATTATGTGGGCTCAGCCCACCCGACGCCTCCTCCTGGAGGCCTTCCCTCGCCCTCCCTCACCACCCCAGCCCCAAGTTGGCCATCACACAGCCCTGCTGGGTTTTCTTCTTGACTCATCTCTCTGAAATCATCTCCTGTCGGTTCATCCAAGGTCTCTGGAGGCCCCTGGAATGTCAGTTCTCTACTGCAGGGGCACGTGGGGCTTGACTCTTCCCAGGATCTAGAGCAGGACTTGGCACAGGTGCTCCCAACTAATTGTTGAAGGAATGGGTGAGTGAGTGGATGTGTGAGTTCATTTCACCCAGAGGCAGGCTGGGAGCGAGGACTGGCTGTTGGAGATTCTGTGTCCCAGTCCCTGATGTCTCCTTCTCTGTGGTCATCCCGAGGCCTCATGAGACAGCCCCCAGCCCTGTCTTGGATGCAATAGGGGAGTTGGAGGGAGGATGCCGTGGACGTGCTTGGGCCATGTTAAAGAGTAACCTGATCTGGTCCACCCCCATCCCCACCCCAGGAAGGGAATAATAAATATAAAGAAATGTCACTGGAGAAAGAACGCCCTAAGGGAAGATGCTGGGTGACTGCCACACCTCCCTCTGAGCTCCTGGCTTCATTCTCTTAGGGCGGGTGGTCGGTGATGAAGAAGAAAGGAGATGAGTACAGTTCACGCACGTCTGGGTGGGGAGCAAGGCCAGGGTCATTCCAGGTCTGTGACTCCTGTAGAAATAAGGGAGGTTTAGACCTTAACTCACAAGGCTTGTTTAGGACAAGGAGCAGAGAAGTTGGTAACCAGGGTTCACAAAGAGGTAGCAAGATCTCTTCTGGGTGATCAGAAAGCTGGAATTTGAGAAGATCCTAGCTAGGATCTTGGGGAACCAGGCAGGGTCTTGGGCAGGGGAATTCCTCAAGGTCCTCTTTTGGGCTCTCCCCAGCCAGGCCTGTTGCCTGGAAGCCTCTAGCTCCTGGCACAGTGGGCCCTGTGAGAGGGGCAGAGCTCAGTAGTCAGGGCGGAGAAGGGCCCTTCCTGGGGTGTAACACCAAAAGGTCGGAGTTGGGGCCACAGAAAGCCTCAGCCCAACCTGTCACTATGCAGATGGGGACTGAGGCCTAGATGGGAAGGGACTCACCCAGGGCCAACGGCAAGGCTTCCAGCAAGCATCCAGCCCCTTCCTGGCTGCGTGGGTGTCAGGACACTGTCATTCCACAAACACTCACCAACCCCTTCCAGGGACCAGGGCCTATGCTGGGCCCTGGGGATGCAGAGACCCTTTATCTTGGCCACTGTCCTCTGTACTGTCTCACTGGGGGGCTGAATGTGTTGAAAATTAGGCCTCAGGGTGCTCTGGGCTTGGCAGAGTGGGGCCTGGAAGCCCAGAGGGGTTACAAGACCAGCCAGGATGGGCACCAAGGGGGCTTCTCGCTTCACAGAGGACCAGCGGGACTTCTGGCTTCTCAGAGGATGTGACCTTGAGCTGAACCTAAAAGGTTCAAGAAAAATGTCTCCAGGCAGGCGGGGGCACAGGGAGTGGGTGGGGAGGGTATTGCTGATCGAGGCAGCCTCACTGCCACAGCGTGGTGTGTGGGTTAGGACCCCGAGCCCCAGCCTGGCAGTCAGGGTCAAATCCTGCCTCTCTCACTTGGCAGCACTCCTGGGTGTCTACCCAAAAAAGGGATGGCTTATATACATCCCAAGATGTGTACAAGAATATTTATGAGTCATAAGAGCCAAAAAACCAGGAACAACCCCAAACCATCGGCAGAATGAATAAATAAATGGCAGTGTATTCACTCAGCGGAATACTCACAGACGTGACAAAGAAGGAATTACATTTCGCTCTCTTAATGGCGTCCTTTGATGAATGAAACTCTTAGTTGTAATGAAGTCCAGTTTATCAATCATTTTTTAAGCTTTGTTTTTTGTATCCTATTTAAGAAATCTTTTCTAAAGATTGTGAAAATATTTTCCAGTGCTTTCTTTTAGGAACTTTCTCTTTTTAAAAAATCCTTACATGTAGGTCTGTGGTCCATCTCTAGTTTTGTGTATGGTTTGTGGTTAGAGTCAAGATTTTATTTATTTATTTATTTACTTACTTACTTATTTATTTTTTGACGGAATCTCACTCTGTCACCTAGGCTGGAGTGCAGTGGCATGATGTTGGCTCACTGCCACCTCCTCCTCCCAGGTTCAAGCGATTCTCCTGCCTCAGTCTCCTGGTTAGCTGGGATTACCGGCACATGCCACCACGCTATTAAATGGCTAATTTTTGTATTGTTAGTAGAGATGGGGTTTCACCATGTTGGCCAAGCTGGTTTTGAACTCCTGACCTTAGGTGATCCACCCACCTTGGCCTCCCAAAGTGTTGGGATTACAGGCGTTAGCCACTGCACCCCGTCCCCGTTGGGATCAAGATTTATTGATTTATTTTCAGTGGATAGTCAGTTGTCCCAGGACCAGTGATGGAAAACTCTACGCTTTCTCCACTGAATTGCAGTGGTGCCTCTATGAGACTCAGGTGACCATATGTATTTGGGTTGGATGTGTACATTTTGATTATTGATGGATGTGCCAAATTGCCCTCTAAGAAGGTTGTACCAATGTATACTCCCACAACAGTGTATGTGAGTGTCTGTTTACATTCATTCTTTTCCCAAATATTACCAGCCCTGAGATGTTTGCCATTTGGATGGGTGTAAAATGATCTCATTATTTTTTCTTTGCATTTGGTTATTTTGTTCCATTAGTGTTTCTTCCTATATATTGGCCATTTTTTATTTCTTCTGTGAATTTTTCTGTTCTTGTCTTTTGTCCTTTTTCTTCCCCCCAGTGGGTTATTTTTCCTTTTCCTTATTGAGTTATGGGAGATTTTCATATGCTTTAGACCAACAGTCCCCAACCTTTTTGGCACCAGGGACCAGTTTCATGGAAGATGATTTTTCCATGGACCAGAGTTGGGGGATGGTTTTGGGATGAAACTGTTCCACCTCAGATCATCAGGCATTAGATTCTCATAAGGAGTGCACAACCTAGATCCCTTGAGTGTGAAGTTCACAATAGGGTTTGTGCTTCTATGAGAATCTAATGCTACCACTGATCTGACAGAAGGTGGAGCTCAGGCAGTAATGCTCTCTCGCCTGAAACTCATGTCCTCCTGTGTGGCCCCGGGGGTTGGGGACCCCTGCTTTAGATAGTTACCTTTTATCTTCTTTGTATGTTGCAAATACTTCATCCTATGCAGCAGCAAACTATGGCCCGTTTTGGTAAATAAAGATTTATTGAAACAGCTATGCCAACTTGTTTACCTATTTCCTGTAACTGTTTGCAGATTACAATGGCAAAGTTGAGTCATTGGGACAGAGGCCAGGTGCTCTGCAGAAAAATATTTGCTAATATAGCCCATTACACAAAAAGTTTGCCTACCTCTGCTTTATCCCAATTTGTTGCTTGTCTTTTTACTTCGTATATTTTGTCTCAGTGAAATTTTACATTAGTATGTAGTCGATCTGGTCGAACTTTTCCTTTACAAAACTCGGATTTTGTGTCTTACCCAGGAAAGTTATACCTATCTTGAGTTAACAAAAAATATTCTATATTTTCTTATAATGTTTTGGTGGTGATGTTCATTGCATTTATGCTTTTTAATCCACTGGAAGTTTACTATTTTTAGTTTTACAATTTATCTTAATCTACTATATCCAAATATTATTTTTAATGTGTAATCAGTATAAAAATTAAAAATGGGATAATTTATACGTCTAGTTTTGGATACCTGTCTTCAGAAAGTTTATTTTTGTGTATGGTGTGAGGTTGGGATCTAACTAGTATTTCCCAAACAGATAGCAACTATCCTAACACCACTTACTGATGGGCCCCTCCTTTCTCTGCAGATCTGAAAAGCCATCTCTGTGATATACTAAGTTCCGCTTTGTACATGGGTTTGTCTTTGTGCTCTATGGCATTCCATTAACCTTTCTGTTCGTGTCACAGTGGTACACAGTATTAACAATAGTAGTTGTAGAGCATTTGGCTCTCTTGTAGATCTGGTTTCTGTTTATCTCTCTCCTTTTTAAAACTTGTCTTGACTATTTTCCCATCCAAATAAATCCTAGAGCCATCTGGGCAGGCTCCACAGGCCAAAATGTTGGGATTTTGATTAGGATTGCAGTGAAGCATAGATTAACCCTTCTGGATGGTCAGAGTAGGGATTGTTGTCTGTTTTATAGATGAGGAAATCAAAGTCCAGAGAGGGGCAGCTGGGCTCGGTGGCTCATGCCTGTAATCCCACCACTTTGGGAGGCTGAGCTGGGTGGATCACCTGAGATCAGGAGTTTGAGAACATCCTGACCAATATGGTGAAACCTTGTCTCTACTAAAAATACAAAAATTAGCCAGGTGTGGTGGCATGCACCTATAGTCCCATCTACTCAGGAGGCTGAGACAGAAGAATTGCTTGAACCAGGGAGGCGGAGGTTACGGTGAGCCAAGATCTCGCCACTGCACCCCAGCTTGGGTGACAGAGTGAGACTTGGTCTAAAAAAAAAAAAAAAAAGAAACAAAGTCCAGAGAGAGGAGGTGATCTGCCCAGGATCACTTAGATGCAAGTGGGTGGAGCAGATGGAGGATTTACCCCTCATCTGCTGGATTGGTAAAAGCCAGTGCTTGTTTATTGAGCATCTGCTCTGTCTGTGTGAACCGAACAGTGTGTGTGGCCTGGGGATGCTGAAATGTCCAGCCTCCCAGGGGAGTTGGGGGCATCTCCCCCAGGAGCCATAATGAAGGTGTGTGCAAGGCACAGTGAGGCTCCCCAGAGGAGGGGACCCCAGTGGGTCAGTGGGGGTTTTCTTGGCCATAACAGAGGTGGGGAATGGTGACCAAGCAGGGGAACAGCATGTGCCAAGGCCTGAAGCAGTGACAAGGCCTTCTGGGCCATCCTGCCATGCTGTATGGCCTCTCCCTTCCTGATCCTCCTGGCAGTGACCCCTCCCCTTTCCCTCTTTTACCCACCTTCACCTGTGGACAGACAAGGGGATGTGGCCTTGCCCCCATACTACCAGCCGGAGGAGGACGATGAGATGCCCTTCATCTGCTCCCTGTCGGGGGACAATGGGATCATGGGCTGCCATGAGATCCCTCCGCTCAAGGAGCAGGGCCGTGAGTGCTGCCTGTCCAAGGACGACGTCTATGACTTTGGGGCGGGGCGCCAGGACCTCAACGCCAGCGGTCTCTGTGTCAACTGGAACCGTTACTACAATGTGTGCCGCACAGGCAGCGCCAACCCCCACAAGGGTGCCATCAACTTTGACAACATCGGTTACGCTTGGATTGTCATCTTCCAGGTGAGGCTGCTCAGGCCTGGGGCCAACCTGGTCCTAGAGTGGGCAGCTCTGCCTGGTGGGCAGGGCTCTGTGCTAGGCATTTGCCACCCCCTATCTCACTGAAACCTGCCCAGCTTGCTGGCAGAATAGGCATTATCGTGCCCATTTTATAGACAGAGAACCTGAGGTTCAAAGAAAGGAAGCAAGCTAATTGACCACAGATGATGTGAGTATTAAATGGCAAAACTAGGATCTTAACCCAGCTCTGGGTGACCCCAAAGCCTGAGCTCTTTGCAGAGCCCCAGGTTGCCTTGGGCCATATGGATCCCAGCAGGGAGGGCTGTTCAGAGAGGAGAGGCAGGATTCAAGCTCTGTTGGAGGGATTGGCTGACCAAGGCCAGGATCATGGGGTAGGAGGACATTCCCGGTGGGGACAGCCTGAGCAAAATTCTGGTGCAGGGAGTGCCAAGTAGCTAATCTGGAGTCAGTAAGAAATGTTTCTCGCCTTGTCACCCAGTGCACATAATACACACACATTCACAAAGCAGCGCTAGCCTCATGGTGTGCAAAGCGCTTGTTGCATGACCCCACTGCACTGACTGTCCTGTCAGCCTACAGTCTGCAGAGGATAGGCTGGGGTTTGTGTAGGGAAGGAACTAGGGCAGTGGACTTTGGGTGTATTGCTTGGCCTCTCTGTGCCTCAGTTTTCTCATCTTTAAAATGGGGTAGTAACAGCCCCCCTCACCTTGGGTGGCTGTTAAGAATAAAGCAGATGGCGCACTCAGGGCAGCCAGCCCTGTGTGCAGAGAGTGCTGAGTAGAGGTTACCTTTCTGCTGTCCTCGGAAAGAAGGGGCAGGAGCAGACGGGGGAGCTGGGAATTCCCTGAGGGAGTGGTGGGAGGGCCGAACTCTGCTGCCTCCGCTGCCCTGCGCTGCCTCCACTGCCCTGTGCTGCCCTGCACTGCCCTCCGCTGCCCTAGGCACTTTGCTCTGGGGGAGCGTCAGGATCATTTGTTCAGAGCTGCAGGGTGTGAGGTGACGGCAACAACTGTGTTTTGGAACTGTCTGCCCAGGAGGGTGGGTGGCTGCTCTGGGGGTCCCACTCTGTGCATTTGCCAGAAGCCAGCAAGGACCTACAGTTTGTCTTTCCCAAGGCTGCTCCATCCCCCAGTCTGGGAAGGAGTTGGGGTGGGGTGGGTGGTGACAGAGTCACACCAGCCTCATCACAGTGCATACTACCAGGCTTCACCGAGCTGCACCCCAGCCCTGCCAGGTGGGCTCCCCACATACAGAAGAAGCAGCTGAGGCTCAAAGAGGGTGGGCGGCCCAGCTGATAAGCTGGAGCAGGGGAAGGCTCCCTGCTTTTCCAGCCCTCCCGCTGGTGTGGTAGACCGGAAGGACCAAGGTTCAAATCCTGGCTCCACCTCTTCCTGGCTATGCGGCAGTGGGCAAGTGCCTTCCCCTTGCTGAGCCTCAGTTTCCTCACCTGTATAATGTGATGTGCCTCGTCCAGCCCCTGTGAGAGGGACTTGAGGCAGCATGTGTGATGCGTTCTGGCACACAGTGGGGCCTCTGTGTGGGGTGCTGCCCGGGCTACGGGCTTTCTGATGGGCCAGCCCTCTCTGTCTCTCTCCTCTGGGTGGCAGGTGATCACTCTGGAAGGCTGGGTGGAGATCATGTACTATGTGATGGATGCTCACTCCTTCTACAACTTCATCTACTTCATCCTGCTTATCATAGTAAGTGTCAGGGAGCCTGGGCTCCTAGGCGCGCTCAGAACCTGAGGAGGAGGGTCTTTGGGAACCCCCAGGGAGCCCCTCAGAGCGAGGCGAGCTGGGATGAGGGAGCAAGAGGGGCTATTTCTCAGCACCGCCGGGCAGCAGGTGATTGAAGGGGCTCATCAGGGGTGGCTGTCGGAAGCATCCATCACCTTCAATTGCTGTCATTTCTCATGTCTGGGCACTTACTTCCCCACCGATGCTCTGCTTCTGTTTCTCTGCCTTGTATCTCTGGGATACACTCTTTGCATGACCTGAGCCCGAGGTGCAGCCTCAGACTGGAAGCTTCAGAAGGGCTTCCAGCTCATGCCTGTTTTCCTGGACAGGGAAGACAAGATGCCTGGAGACTGAGCAGGGTTTGGAGGGAGGTCGCCTGATGGTGATCTGGTGGAACTCCCTGAAATTCTCAGAGGGACTCCCATCTCTTGGGCAGCCCTGCCTTGTTGGGGTAACCTGGAGATGGAGGTGGGCCCACCTGCCTCTTCCTGGCCAGCCCCTCTTGCCTGCACCCGCACACAGTCTCCCCAGGGTGAGCTCATCCACCTCGTCATGCCTGACTGCAGCTTCAGCACAGCACAGTCCCCAAAATGTCAAGGTGATTGACTCCCAGGAGCCGCTGCTGAATCCTGCTGTTGCGAGGCTGGGTTCTCTGGCTTCCTGGTGGTGGGAGAGGGCACACTTGACCCTCCAGGGCAGTGCCCCATCCTGGGCTGGCAGGACCTTGACCTGGGGACCCAGGCCAGACCGGCAGGTGACCGGAGACTCCAGTGCTTTCTTGGGGAGGCTGGAGCCTTGGACCTATAGGAGATGCCCCAGATAAAAGGAGAGGGGCCAGATATTCAGCATTGCCATCCATGGCCTTGCATACTCATTCACTAGAACATTCAGGAAGCCCACACTGCACCAGGCCCTGAGGCAAGTGCTAGGAACAGAGCAGTGAGTAAGGCCCAGCCCCTGTCCTCAAGGAGCTCACAGTCTCGTGAGAAGATGGGCTGACAGCAGTCAGTGACCATACGGCATCTTAGGTGCCATGATAGAAGGGAGCCCAGAGAAGGCTCCCAATCCAGCCTGGAGGAGGGATGGGGAGGTGGGAGGCTTCTTGGAGGAGGTGATGCCAGAATTGAGCCTTAAAGACTCAGGAGGTCAGCAGGGAAAGAGCCTCTTGGGCGGCGGTGGCTCACAGAGCCCCTGAAGCTGGTCGGGATACTGCAGTGTGGGAGCCACAAGCCACTGAGGTTGCAGGAGGAGACTCCGGTTCCCAGGAGGGGCTGGAGGATGCTCCATCTGCTCTTGCTGTGGGGTTCAGGGTGGCTAAGGGTGCGGATGGGGTAAAGCGCAATGCTCCCCAAGCTCATTGTGAAATGGGGGACAGTGACAGCACCTTGCTCCTGGGCTCTCAGGAGGGTTAGGTGAGACAGAGCCTGAAGCCTGCATGCCCTTGGCACACAGTGAGTGCTCAGTACATGTGCTCTGCTACTATTGCGGCTGCTGCTGTCGGGTCTCAGGCGGCCCTGTCACAGGACAAGGGGTGCTGGCGAGAGGCTGAAAGGGCTGAGTTTTTCCAGGCGCTGGGAGGGGTTCACAAAGCAAAGTCAGGACAAATGCGCTTCTATGTCACCTGCAGGGTCGCCTCCCGTGAGGACTCTGAACACCAGAAAGGTGAGGGGTACTTGGCCTTCAAGCCCAGGCTCTAGTACTCCTTTACATTTTTATTTTTATTATTTTTATTTTATTTTAGAGACAAGGTCTGGCTCTGTCGCCCAGGCTGAAGTGCTGTGGTGCAATCATAGCTCACTGCAGCCTTGATCTCCTGGGCTCAAGCGATCGTCCCCACTCAGCCTCCTGAGTAGCTGGGACTATGGGCACGCACCACCATGCCTGGCTAATTTTTAAATTTTGTTTTGAGACAGGGTCTTGCTATGTTTCTTAGGCTGGTCTCAAACTCCTGGACTCAAGTGATCCTCCTGCCTTGGCTTCCCAAAGCACTGGGATTACAGGTGTGAGCCACGGCCCTGAGCCCCCAGTGCTCTTTCTTTCTTTCTTGTCTTTTTTTTTTTTTTTAAGACGGAGTCTTGCTCTTGTTGCCCAGGCTGGAGTGCAATGGCCTGATCTCGGCTCACTGCAACCTCTGCCTTCCGGGTTCAAGTGATTCTCCTACCTCAGCTTCCTGAGTAGCTGGGATTACAGGTGCACACCACCACACCTGGCTAATTTTTGTATTTTTAGTAGTGACGGGATTTCACCATGTTGGCCAGGCTGGTCTCGAACTCCTGACTTCAAGTGAATCACCCACTTCGGCCTCCCAAAGTGTTGGGATTACAGGCCTGAGCCACCGCACCCGGCCTCCTTCTGACTTGAAAAGTTCTTGGCTCATCAGGTCTGAGCCTTCTATTTTACAGATGGGGAAGTGGAGGCCAGGAGGGGATGGAGGCCTGCCTGGGTCGCCCAGGGCAGCAGCTGCAGAGGCAGAGGCGGGTAGGAGCCTGACAAATGTGTGGTCCCAGAGGGCAGGGCCCAGCCCTCTCTTCCTGCGACCCTCACACAGGCCTGGTGCAGGGCAGCTCCCCAGGAAGTGCTTGTGGACGAGGTGACTGAGACAAGGATGGGAGGCCATCTTCTTACCCGATAGGCAGGGGATTTTCCCAGAGTCCTCTGGGCCGGTAACCCTCCCAGACCCTAGCTACTCAATCGTCATTGATGAGGCTGCAGCCGGGGAGAGCCTCCTGGCAGGCACCTCCGAGGGGGATGAAAGCTATCTGCTCTGGTTGGCTGGCAGCCAAGTTCACTCCCAGGCTCAGCAAATGCTGGGGAGGGGGCTGTGCCCTGAAAGCCTGGAAACTGGAGAGGAGCCCCACTCCTGGAGCCATCAGGCCACGAGGAGATGGGATCCCCAGTGCCAACCGGGGCAGCCTCTCCCCCTCCATTTCCTGTAAGCACAAATAAAGCCATGTGAAAACCCCGAGGGACCTTCTCTTTTCTCGTCTGGGGTCCCAGCTGAGGCCAGATTCTGACCAGAGAGAAGGCAGGGCTGGGCAAGGACTCAGGGCCTGGGAAACCCGAAACGGACTGTGGCCTCCCTCCCTGGGCTCAGTGCAGATGTCCCAGGCGGATGGGGGCCAGGCCAGGGCCTAGGGGTGTGAGGGGAGCTGGGCTTTGAAGCAGATCCCAGTCGGGCCTGGGGAGCTGCCTAGGCCGTTGCCTTCTCCTGGAGCGAGGCCTCAGCGATCTTTTCCTGTCCATCTGTGTCTGTGCCTGTGTCTCTCTGGGCCCCTCCACCTCTCCTGCCTCTTTCCCTGTCTCCACTCATCCCCTGCATCTCCCCTCCCTTGTGTCTGTCCTCTCTGAGCCTGTCTCATTTTCTTTGTCATTGCGTCTGTGTACCTCGCTGTCTCTTTCTACCTGCCCCTGCTCTGGCCTCTGTGTCTCTGGTTGGTCCCTGTCCCTCCACCTTGCTTAATTTCTGCCTCTGTACCTGCATCTCCATCTCCGTCTCCATCTCCCCATCTCCCTCTGCCTCCCCCTCCCCATGTCTCCCTGCTGTCCCCACCCCATGACTCTGCCTCTCTCACCCCTCTGTCCCCTCCATCCGTGTCCCTGTCCCTGTCCTCTCCTCCCGTTGGTCACAGGTGGGCTCCTTCTTCATGATCAACCTGTGCCTCGTTGTCATAGCGACCCAGTTCTCGGAGACCAAGCAACGGGAGCACCGGCTGATGCTGGAACAGCGGCAGCGCTACCTGTCCTCCAGTACGGTGGCCAGCTACGCCGAGCCTGGCGACTGCTACGAGGAGATCTTCCAGTATGTCTGCCACATCCTGCGCAAGGCCAAGCGCCGCGCTCTGGGCCTCTACCAGGCCCTGCAGAGCCGGCGCCAGGCTCTGGGCCCGGAGGCCCCGGCGCCCGCCAAATCTGGGCCCCATGCCAAGGAGCCCCGGCACTACAGTAAGTGGCCCTGCATCCGACACGGCACTCAGGCACTGCATGCCAAGTGTCGCTCCTTTCTAGCACGTCCAGCAGGCCCAGCAGCCTCCACATTCCAGGTCTTCACTTTGTGCTCAAGTGTTTCCTTCACAGCCCCCAGGGAGCTCTGTCCCCATCTCTGCCTGCCCTCTCCTGGCACCTGTCAGAGTCTGTACTGGACTGGGCCTGGTGCTGGGTGGAACTCAGCCTTTCCCTGGAGGCATTCGATCCCTGTGTGTGTGGAGATAGCAGCTCTGCACCGGGAGCCACACTTGAGAGGAATGAACAAGTGTCTGTCCTCAGTCTTGGGAAGCTCAAATTCTTCCCCTGCTGCAGCCCACATCACTCCCTTCTCTGGGTTCCTTCTGCTGTCCCCTGCTTTCCAGCACACCCGAGCAATGACCCTGGGTGCCTGGCACAAAGGGGCTATGGGTCTGCCCCCTCAAAGCTGTGGCATGTTGGGGACTCATGCCACCCTGTGCTCTGTGCTTGCCCTGGGGCTGCGGGAGTTACACTTTTGTTTTTTGTTGTTGTTATTGTTGAGACAGGGTCACCGAGGGAGTACAGTGACACCAACACAGCTTACTGCAACCTCGATCTCCTAGACTTAAGCCATCCTGCCGCGTCAGCCTTCAGAGTAGCTGGGACTATAGGCGTGCACCCCCGTGCCCGGCTAATTTTTAATTTTTTTTTTTGTAAAGATAGGTCTCCCTGTGTTGCCCAGGCTGGTCTCAAACTCTTGGGCTCATGTGATCCTCCCGCCTTGGCCTCCCAAAGTGCTGGGATTACAGGCATGAGCCACTGCCCCTGGCTGAGGTTATGCTGTTAGGCTTGGAAGGGGCTGCCCTGTTGGTTGCCTCATCTGTTCCAGGAAACAGTCCTGAGAAAGGAGCAGATAGTAATATTATCCCCACTTTTCAGATGGGAAGACTAAGGGTCAGGGAGACGAAGGGAGCATCTCAGAAGCCGGCATTGCCAGGCTTTGCAGGGGCCTGCCTCCCCTGGAAATGATCACTCGGGAAGAGGCAAGCCAGGGCCACAGAGGTGGGCCCTGCCCCCAGCCCCCAGCCCCAGCGCCACTTCTCCCAGTTGGCGCCGAGAAGGAAGTCAGCAGGCATGGGGACTGTGCTTGAGCAGACGCGGGCCTCTGCAGGCCTGTCTCCTGCCTGTAAAGTGAGGACAGGGGCCCCCAGCACGCAGCGTTAGCAGCGGGAGTCAGCCACCCCAGACCCTGCTCTGGAAAGCCCAGTCCTTCCAGCCTTCATGGTCTGGGAATCGATTCTTGGGAGGCGAGCAGAAGAATGCACGCTCAGAGCTGCCGCCCACCCATCCTTGGGTGCCAGCCGTCCAGGCGTGGGCTTGGAGGAGGCCCCAGGTGGCCCGTGGGCAGGCCCGGCATGCGGATACAGGAGCCGGGGCCAGGCAAGGCTGGCACCGGTGTTGCTGGAGGACGTGGGGGAGAAGCGTTCACTCCAACAGGCTTCCCGCGGCCGCCTAGCCCCCTCTCCTGGCACCTGTGCCCCCTTGCCCCTGCGCCTCCCCTCTGCCCTGGAAAACGAGAGTTGGCAGCCGCCCCATGTCCAGGTGGGAGCAGTGAGCCGGCGCGGGGAAGGGCTTTGGCCTGTCCTCCGGGGTGAGATGGGACTGGCCGCTGGGCTCCTGGCTGCCTGCTCCGGCTCCAGAGGTGGGAACGAGTCAGGGGTGCTTATTTGGGGCTTGGGAGGCAGCTGGAGGCAAGTGTGGAAATGAAGGGCAGGTGTGACATGCTTTTCTTTCCCTTTCATGTTACTTTTTTGGCTTACACAAGCAAAATGTGTTTATTCTAGGAATACACAGGAAAACACAAAGAAGAAATTAAACCAGGCAGAGAGAGGCCTCTCTGGCACCTCTTTGAGATGGTTCACAGATCACAGAACGCAGTCCGGGGCCAGCCCAGGCTTCTCCTGTGATTCTGGGGCAGCAAAGGGATGAAGTTCCCTCTTCCCAGCGGGCCTTCCTGCCCGCTGCCCCCACCTCCACCCCTTGTGTGGAGGGAAGTCCCAGGGGCTTCTGGAGTGAGGGTCTGCCCCTGCCCCAGGGCTCCATGCCTCCTCCCCTCCCTGGGAAACAAACCTCCCCTCCCCACTCCCCACCTGCTGTACGGACAAGAAACTTGAGAACACCAAGGCCACCGTGGCCTCCTCTGAGGGGGCCCGCCCCCACATTGGCCTGGCTCTTTCAGAATCACATTTAGTTCCCAAGCTGCGTGACTGGGGCTCTGAGTCTGTCCTGTGCTGACCCAGGGCCTGGGCCAGGAGGGATGGCCGGTCAGCATGGACACGTGCCCTGCACCGTGCTGGGCCCATCATGTGCCTTAAGGGAGATAATCCTCCTATAGTCTGCATGGTGGGCGTTCCTGCCCCCACATCTACAACAGGGGTGGACAAAGCTCAGAGAGCTGCAGCCACTTCCCCGGGGGCCCCCCGCCCTTCCAGGCTGGGTCAGCTGGTTCCAGGCAGACCTGTGGGCCTGGGAGCCAAGCGCGCTCGGATGTGTCCCCGGGTGGATTGGACCTGGTGTGGGCAACAACTCTACACCCCTCCCGTTTGCTTTTCAGAGCTGTGCCCGCGACATAGCCCCCTGGACGCGACACCCCACACCCTGGTGCAGCCCATCCCCGCCACGCTGGCCTCTGACCCCGCCAGCTGCCCTTGCTGCCAACATGAGGCTGGCCGGCGGCCCTCAGGCCTGGGCAGCACCGACTCCGGCCAGGAGGGCTCGGGCTCCGGGAGCTCTGCTGGTGGCGAGGACGAGGCAGATGGGGACGGGACCCGGAGCAGCGAGGATGGAGCCTCCTCGGAACTGGGGAAGGAGGAGGAGGAGGAGGAGGAGCAGGTGGATGGGGCGGTCTGGCTGTGCGGGGACGTGTGGCGGGAGACGCGAGCCAAGCTGCGCGGCATCGTGGACAGCAAGTACTTCAACCGGGGCATCATGATGGCCATCCTGGTCAACACCGTCAGCATGGGCATCGAGCACCACGAGCAGGCCAGTGCAGCGCAGCCAGGCTGGGCCCGCAGGGGAGGTGTGAGGGCCCCAGGACCCTGGCCAGGCCTGGGCAGCCCCATGCATGTGCCTCGGTTTGTGTATCTGTCCCCTGAGAAGTGCTGGGCTGAGCTGGGTCCAGTACATCCATGCAACCTTACTGCCCAGCCAGGGCCAAGCTCAGAGGAGGGAAAGGCTGGGGTGTCTGCTGAATGAATGATGAGTGAATGAGTGAAGCTGGCTAGGACTGGGCCTCTCTGGGACTCTTTTCCTCCTGAGCTGCTCGGCCTGGACACCAAGGCAACCACAGTGCATCCCCTGCCAGTCCCTGCAAATCTGACTTCTATTCACCTCTCCACCTGAGCCCTTCTGTTTTCTTCTTTAAAAAAAAAAATTAACAACAAAAAAAAAGAGAGACAGGGTCTTGCTCTGCTGCCCAGGCTGGAGTGCAGTGGCACGATCAAGCAATACTGCCTCTTCAGCCTCCCAAGTAGCTGGGACTACAGGCGCACACCACAAAGCCTGGCCACCTGGGCCCTTCTGTCCATTCTCCCCCAAACAGCTGGGGTGATTTTCCCAGAGGGCCAGTCTGGTTGGGCTCTTCCCTGCCTCAAAACTTCTGTTGCTCCTCATTGCCCTCAGGACAAAATCCAGACCTTTCCACTACCCTCAAGGCCTTTGTCTCTATCACAACGTCCCTTCACCAGGCCAGGGTGTCCTGTCCTCTCCAGTGACTCCACCCCATATAGCCCCATGGCGCTGAGGGTGAGTGGCCCCGTGGTTGTCCTGTGTGTCCTCTCTGCATGTCCCTCCTGTGTGCTGGGAGCAGGGAGGACAAGGAGGAGTGGGTGCTGAGCTGAACAGTGTGTCCCAGGCCCCTGGGCCATCATGGGGCTGGCCGGCTCCAGGGATGGTACACAGGGGAGGGGACAGCTTCTGGGAGGTGGTGGGAGCTGGGGGATGATGTGTGTGTGAGGAGAGCAGGGCCTCCGTGGGGATGCGGGAGGGAGGGGCAGTGGGGTTAGCACGGATGCCTCAGTCCACAGGCACCACCCAGGGATGACAGCCTGGATGGCAGGTCTGGTCCTGCCCCATTTGGAAAAACACCATTTTCCGGCTCCTGCCATCCACCAGCCCCTGGATGGGGTGGCTCCCTGAACCCACTCCCCAGCTATGCGAAGGATCCCACCTAGTAGCTGGCGACCCTGAGGCCCAACGGGGGGGATGTCACTGGCCCGAGGTCCCGCCGCCAGCTGGGGGCCAGGTTTGAACCCACTTCTTTCTGCGGCAAGACTGACGCCCCGAGTGGGCTGGGGATTTCGACGTACTCTTTGCTTCCCTGTGGCCTTCCTTCTGCGGAGGCCCTGCATGCCGCACCCCATGGAGTCGCACTTGCACCTCCCTCTTCGTTAGCTCACCAAGCACAGGCTCCATTCAATTTACTTAAATGGGACCCCCGGGGCTGCCTTGACACTCTATTTGGAGCTGCTGGTTTGCCAGCCATTCTGGCTTAATTAAAAAGGTCTCTGGGGAGGGCTGGCGGGAGGGCTCTCTGCAGGGGGAAAGCTGGTGAGACAGGGCCCCCAGGACCCCCTTGCTTGGAGTCCTGCCTCTGGCCAGTGCCTGGCCCAGGCCTGCGGAGGAGCAGCATTCCTGCCGAAAGCCGCACAGGAAGTGAGTACTATAGGGCTTGCTCCAGTCTCCAAGTGGGGCAGCATCGAGGGGGCCGGCACAGCTCTGCTACACTCAAGCCCTGGCACTGTCCTTGCCAGGGGCTCGCTCGAGCCAGCTGGTGAGGGCCAATTTCCAGACGCTCGGGAATTTTGCAAGCCAGTGATGAAAGAGTTGGGCGCTTGAAATTGGCCGTGGAGGGAGTATTTACACCATGGAAAATGGCAGATGTTACACATCAGGGCTGTTTGCAGAGGCCTCTTTGCCAGGGTACAGCTGGTCCCTGCCTTTTCACCCACCCCATCCATATCAACACCACGGCCAGGGCAGGTCCAGCCTCAGGCCAGGCCATGGTCCCTGTCCAAGCTTTCTCAGGATCTGCCTCTCTGGCCTGTCCTCCCTCCCTCCTTCTGCCACATTTGTTTGAACATGGTTTCTAACCTCGAATCTGGTAGAGCCATTTTTTTTTTTTTTTTTGAGATGGAGTCTCACTGTGTCATCTAGGCTGGAGTGCAGTGGTGTGATCTGGCTTCACTGCAACCTCCGCCTCCTGGGTTCAAGCAATTCTCCAGGCGTGTGCCACCCCTCCCAGCTAATTTTTAGTAGAGACGGGGTTTTGTCATGTTGGCCAGGCTGGTCTTGAACTCCTGACCTCGGGTGATCTGCCTGCCTCAACCTCCCAAAGTGCTGGGATTACAGGCGTGAGCCACTGCGCCCAGCCAGGTGGAGCCTCTTCTGGGAGCAGTAGGCTTCACGTGGCTCCCTGACCAGGCTGAGAGATGAGAAACGCTGTTCCCACTGTGCGTCTCCTGTCTGGTCACAGGGAACACCTGATTTCCTCATCTACTAAGCAGATGTCTTTCCCTCATAGGGACAGGCCACTATTTACGGAGCGTGTACTGCAGGCCAGGCCCTGTGCCAGCATGGTGCCAGTGAGTCCAGCCGCCCTCAAGGCAGGGATTATTACCTCACCCCTCTCGTACCCTTGGAAGGCTGCTGCTCAGGGAGGCAAATAGATCATATAACGTTTGGGTTTCAGTCCTGGTTCTGGCCGGGCTTGGTGGCTCATGCCTGTAATCCCAGCACTTTGGGAGGCCGTGGCAAGAGAATCACTTGAGCCCAGGAGTTCAAGACCAGCTTGGGCAACAGAGTAGGACCCCATTTCTACAAAAAATAAAAAAATTAACCAAGTGTGGTGGTGCATGTCTGTAGTCCCATCTACTTGGGAGGCTGAGGTGGTGGGAGGTTTGCTTGAATCCAGGAATTTGAGGCTACAGTGATTGGTGATCATGCCACTGTATTCCAGCCTGGACAACAGAGCAAGACCCTATATCAAAACAAACAAAAAATTCCACATCAAAACAAACCAATCCTGGTTCTGCTGTTGACTGGCAGGGTGGCCTGGAGTGTATCACTTGCCTTCCTCACCTGGCACCTCCCATCTGTAAATGGGTGCACGGATCCCCCCACACAGTGGCTAAGAGGGTTGACTGCATTGTGGGTGCAAGGATCCCCCCACACGGTGGCTAAGAGGGTCGACTGCATTGAGAACCTGGTACTTAGTGGGTGCTCATTGATGAGTCACTGCTTCAGAGTCTTGTCTGAGTCTCACACCACCACCCCGGGGTGCGTTTACCATCCTCTGTCTGGAGCCTCAAAAAATTAATTAAAGTAAGATTGAGGAGGAGGATGAGTCTCTGAAATGTCCTTCATAAAGCAGCTCCAGTGGCAGCCATGGTTGCCCAGGCTCTGCGCAGGGCTTGACAGTGGGCCCGCTGGTATTTTTGCTCGACTCCCTGGGCTCCCAGACACTGCTCTGCGGGAAATGCTCCACCCCCATGTTTATTCTGAGCAGCCCTGTCTGAGGTGGTGCTCGCAGAGAGAGGTGGCCCAGGGCTTCCGAGGGGGGTGCAGGGAGAGAAGGAGAGAAGGAGAGGGTGGGTGAACTCCCTCAGCCCTTCTCGACAGGGGAGGCAGCATGGGAGGCCTTGCCCTATACCCCATTCTGGCTGGCAGGGAGCTCTGTGACACTGAGGGGCAGGAGGCGAGGGTGTGACAGCTGTGAAGTGGAGCAGAGTGACCCTGGGCCTGGTCACAGGGTGCTCGAATGACAGGTTAGATTGCAGGCACTGAAGCCTTTAGGGTGGCCACTGCTGCTGGAATCATGGGGGCATTACCCAGAGAACAGCTTACTCATCGAGGTTCCTCATGGCAGCAGATGCTGTTTCTTGCAGGGCCTGGCCTAGAAGGAGGGGATGGGTGAGGTGGGGCTCGGCCAGGCAGGGGTCTGTGTGTGACTCATGAAGTGGTGAAATGGGGCTGAAATTCCCACCTCTGGGTAGCCCAGGCTGTGTGACGGGCAGGTGGGACAGGTCAGCCGGGGTGGCCAGGCTTCCCCAGGGAGGCCTGATTCCTTCATCGTCACCGCTGGCATTGCATCACTGTTCTTCCTGGTGTGATCCTCCAGCAGCCTTGTGGGGCAGACTGGGGGAGCATCTTATCCCCACCAAGCAGATGGGGAAACCGAGGCCCAGTGAGGTAGATGGCTTGCCCAAAGTGCCAGGGTGAGCAGCGACAGAGCCAGGCTCCCAGAGGTTGAGGTCAGCTGTGGACAGTTGAACTGGAGGAAGGCATTGCCCCTAGGAGCAGCGTCTGTCTCAGCTTCTCTCTCTCCTGCACACACCTGTGCAGGCCCTGACTCCTCCTGAGCTGGGCAGGGCTGCCCTGCAGCCTCATGTCCTGGAGCTGGAGGCTAACCACCAAGTTGGAGAACAAAAAACAGAGGGTTGGGGAGCATGGGCAGCAGGGCAGGGTGTGGGGAGCCTCCTGGGTAGGGCTGACCCCAGGCCAGGCTATAGTTACTGGCCCCAGCTCCCAGGGGACTGCATTCAAAGCCTCTGAATCAGTGGCTGGATCAAAGCTGGCTTTATTCTCCCTTCAGCAGCCCCTGACATGTCAAGTCACTGCCAACCCAGGTCTGGGGTGACTCTGGGAAGTGAAGGATGGAGTGGCTTAGTGGCTGACATTCCAGCTCTATAGGGGCACAAGGGAGAGAGACACCAACATGGACAGCAGTCACAGAAGGTTTCCTGGAGGTGATGGCACTGGGGACAGATCCTGAAGGATGACTAGGAGTTCATCAGTGAGACAGAGGGAGAGGGACCAGGAACATAGTTATCCCCCCAAAGGACCCCGAGTCCTCGAGAAGGATGTGTACAAGGGGCAGGGCAGACAGTGCAGGAGGCCAGGAGAGCTGTTCATTCAGGAGGACCTTGGAGCCGGTTTTATCCTTAGGGCAATGAGGAGCCCAGAAAGGCTTGCAAGCAAATGACACATCTGTGCTGAACTGGGGCCTCACCAGAAAAGCGGGGCAGGTGAAGGCACCTGGGCCATGGAGGTGGCGATGTGGCCAGAGGGAGGAGACCTAGGTTTGAGATCTGGCTTCAACACAGCCTGGCCATGACCCTGGGCAGTCAGTTCTCTTTGAGTCTCAGGCTCCCTGTCTGTAAAATGGGGACAATATAGGCGTGAGGTTGAGAGGAGATAATGCCTGGGGCGTGCTCAGCACACCCGGCCCATGGGAGGGGCCTCATCAATGCTAGCTGCCATTATTATGATGGGGATGGCGCTGGGCTGGAGGGCTTCCCGGTGGCCAGCTGACTTCTGCACACCCTTATCTACCCCTACAGAAACGGCAGAGGCTGGGCAGCCTGGTGCCACCTGAATCTGCGTCAGGCAGGGACTTGCAGGCTCCCGCTGCTGCCCCCTACCTCCTGCCTCCAGCTAAACCTGGTGTTTTCAGCCCTTCAGCACCTCCGCCTTCACTGGGTGCTCTTCGCCACCTCCAGCAACCTTTCTGCCATCTGTCTGTCTGTCCGACTGTCTGTCTGCCTGCTCTTTTTGTGTCTCTTTCTGGCCATATCTATGATTCCCATGGTGTCACTGCTTCGTTGTCCTGGTCCTTCTTCACGTCTGTGTCTCTGCTTTCTTCTATGTCTCCATCTCTCCATGCCCCACCTTTGCCCCTCACTCCCTTGTCTGTATCTGTCTGTCTGTCTGTCTATGTGCATCTCCGCCCCTTCCTCTCTACGTCCCCTCCTCCTCGGGCTCCCACTTGCTGTGTCTATTTTCATCTGTGTGTCTCTGTCCCAGAGAAATGCTTGCAGGAGTGATGGATGGTCCATTAGAAAAAGATTAACAGGTGCGCTGAATGGAGAAACATCTGTTGTGAGGGAGGAGAAGGCGCGGGGTGACCTTTTGGATGGCAGTGGCTCCCCGCATCCCCGGTGGGAGTGCGTGTGCGGCGCGTGTGGCCAGAGCCAGCTGGTCATCATCACGGAGTGTCAGCATCTACAGCTTTCATCTCCGCGGACATCGCTTACTGGGCTGGCAAATTGCTGGCTCTGAGCAGCATCTGGACCCTGGCTCAGCCAGGGGTGCTGGGCCTCAGCCCTCCCCACCGAGGGTCCCTCTCAGGGTCCCACTCCTCTTTTGGGACGACTTCTTGAGTCAGATGTAATTACAGATGGAAATGGGCCTTCTCCTTTCATCTGGGCTTGAGAGGAGCTGGCAGTTTTGCTAGTTTTCCCAGGCACCAGTCTGGAAGCTGGTGCTTGGGTTATTTTTTTTTTTCATCGTCCTTTTAACCCACATGGAGTCAGAGTCAGGTCCTTGCAGCTCCCTGTTGCTGATGGAGAGGGCTCCTGCTTTCGGTCCTCTGCTCTCCCACCTCCCAGCCCGTTGGGCCCTCTGCCTGCACAACCTTCTCTGCTCCCTGCCACCGGCTCTCTCTTAGCTTTTAGGTCTCTGCTGAGATGTCGCTGCCTCCTGACCCCACTAGCACCGCTCCCCTAGCCACCCTCTGCTTTCCTGTCATCAGCACACACCAGCTTGGTTTGTTAACTTGGTTTACTGGGCTTTGCCCCCAGAACATGAGCTTCTCAAAGGCAGGGACAGTGCCCTGACTCCCTCACCACTGCCCACCCTGGTAGCATGAGCCCAGCACATCATATCATTCAAATCTGTGGCAGCCATGCAGGAATGAATGAATGAATGAATGAATGAATTCGGCTGTGGTCCCCGTGTGGTGTAATGGGAGAGCAGTTTGGTCATGCAGGAATGAATGAATGAATGAATGAATGAATTCGGCTGCGGTCCCCGTGTGGTGTAATGGGAGAGCAGTTTGGCCATGCAGGAATGAATGAATGAATGAATGAATTCGGCTGCAGTCCCTGTGTGGTGTAATAGGAGAGCAGTTTGGCCATGCAGGAATGAATGAATGAATGAATGAATGAATGAATTCGGCTGCAGTCCCTGTGTGGTGTAATGGGAGAGCAGTTTGGAGTCCAGCTTGGTTCAGTCCCCTGCCTTGCCCTGCCACGTCCTTGCTGGATGGCTCTGAACAAGTCATTCCCCCTCCCAGTTTCCCCAGCCTCAGTCTCTCCATCTGTGAAATGGAGAGGCTAACTTGTGTTGGGCGTCAAATCAGGTCTCAACAACGGTGCTTCCCGTCTCTGTGATTCAGGCAGGGATGACCTGGCACCACCGTGAGCACACACCAGACACTTCAGCAGTCCCGGGGAAGCCGTGGCGGGGAGAGAAGGGGCTGGGCCTCCTAGGAGCCTTAGAGGAGAGGTTTGGATGAATTAGTTCATTTACTCGATCCTCTAGTTTTATGGATAAGGAGACTAAACTCCAGAGTAGTGGGGAAGCGACTCTCCCAGGACCGCACAGCCACTTAATGTCCAAACCAAGCCCGGACCCCTCTAACTTCCCCCACTGCCGCCAATCGTAGCCTCTAGTGTGGCCTGCTTTAAATACTGGGGTTCTTTGAACAATGCCATTTGCAGAACATCAGTTAAAAACCGGGAGTAAACAGCTCTGGGAGCAGAGGGAGGCTCTGCGGCTGCTGCGGCAGGAGTTAGTCTCCCTCTGACCACCCAGCGGCTTTGGGCAGGTCCTCTTACCTCCCCGGGTCTGAATGTCCTCCTCTGAGAGCTGTCGGGTGTGCTGAGAGCCACCACGGGTGCTGTGTGTGCAGGACTGTGCCTGGCATGCAGCAGGTACATTGTGTCCATCCTCCTTTCATGGGGCACGATGTCCCCAGCCACCCTTGGTCCTGAGACGGCCAGTGCTGGGAAGGGGAGAGAGAAGTTCCGCATGAACAGGGGTTAAGGGCAGGAGTCTTGGAGCCAGGCTGCCTGGGTTCAAATCCTGGCCCCACCACTTGTTAGCTCTGCGGCCTCAGGCAAGGGACTGGTGTCCTGTAAACCCGCATCCTTGCCTGCCTGCAGATGGGTTCTTATGAGAGACTAAGTGAAGTGATGCCTGTAAAATATATAGAACAGTTCCTGGCATGTGGTAAGTGCTCACTAAACGGGTTAGGGTCGTGGGCAAACAGGGAGTTTCTGCTTTCCTGTCTTGCTCTGCATCTTAGCCGTGTGATCTCAGGCTGGCCTCCAAGCCTCAGTTTCCTCATCTGTGAAATGGGTATCAGAACACTTCCCTCGTGGTGCACTACAAGCCTCATTTCCAAATTTGTGGAAGGTCAGCCCTGTGGGGTCCCCCAAGTCTCACCATCTCAGCAGACCTCTCAGGACCCTGAGGTAGCAGAGATGAGAGGCCCTCAGGGCCTTGTACACGCAGCAGTGGGGAGACTGAGCTGTGGTGAGGATACCGACCCGCCAGGCCACACAGCCAGGGTGGGTGTCCAGAGGGGATCCACCGCTGCCCTCTGGTCTGACCGGGTCTCCATTCCCCACCCCAATGCCCCACAGCCAGAGGAGCTGACCAACATCCTGGAGATCTGCAACGTGGTCTTCACCAGCATGTTTGCCCTGGAGATGATCCTGAAGCTGGCGGCATTTGGGCTCTTCGACTACCTGCGTAACCCCTACAACATCTTCGATAGCATCATTGTCATCATCAGGTACTCCTCCACCCTCCCCCCGGGCAGCAGAGTGGCTTGGGGGGGAGGGGGCAGGATTTAATGTGAAGACCCTAGCCACTATATAAAGGACATAGGATGGCAGTGGAAACCCGTAGCACTGAAACAATTATCGAAATAGTCAAACATTTGTGATTTAGCAACATATTTATGCAAAGTTAAATAGCACGATCTAGCAGCGGGTCTGTGACTGCTATCATTCCAAGGAAGGGATGGGCATAAATAATATTGGGAAACAGCTGCATCGGCTGTCACATGACATGAAGACATCAGTTACTTTGATTGCCACAATGCCATAGGTACTGCTAATTCTCTGTGGCTTCCTGTTTACATTCATAACCAAAAGACACATTAAATCTCATAAAGAGGACAGTGACATCCACAGAGCTCCTGGATTCTAGCCAGAGATTTCTTGTGGGGGTGGTGGTCCATGGACTCCAGGTGAAGAGCCCCTGATTAGCTGCGTGGAGCAGCATCCAACATATTTGTCAGATGGATGGATGAACGGAAGCTCTGACTTTCTGTTTTCCCTTCTCCCTCTGTCTTCCTCTCCCCCCGGCCTCCTACTGCTCCCTCCTACCTGCACCCTGGGCCTGCCCTGTGGGGCCACAGCATCTGGGAGATAGTGGGGCAGGCGGACGGTGGGCTGTCGGTGCTGCGGACCTTCCGGCTGCTGCGCGTGCTGAAGCTGGTGCGCTTCATGCCTGCCCTGCGGCGCCAGCTCGTGGTGCTCATGAAGACCATGGATAACGTGGCCACCTTCTGCATGCTGCTCATGCTTTTCATCTTCATCTTCAGGTGAGCCTGCCCTGCTGGGGGCCATACCTCAGGGCCTGCTAGGGCTGTGGGCGGGAGCCTGGGGGATGTGGTCCGCTGTGCTTCTCTGGACAAAGCCACCTGGACCTGGGTGTGAAGGCTGACACCGTCCCTCAGTCCCCTGTGGCTTTCAGCAAGCATGAGCCCCTGAGCCTCGGTGTTCACCTCTGTAAAATGGGACCCACGCTGCCCCGCCTCCCCCTGCCCGCATTTTACTGAGTTGACTGGGAATGAAACAAGGTGGGTGGGCAGTTTGCTGCGTGTGAGTCTGATGAGCCTCGTCCATCCTTTCCCCAGCATCCTTGGGATGCACATTTTTGGCTGCAAGTTCAGCCTCCGCACGGACACTGGAGACACGGTCCCTGACAGGAAGAACTTCGACTCCCTGCTGTGGGCCATCGTCACCGTGTTCCAGGTGAGTGGCCGCTGTGTGCCCATATGTGCTGGGGAAGCGATGGGACAGTAGTCCTTGGAGGGGCGGGACTGACAGCCCCCATGCCTCCCTGGAGAGCCTAGCCCTGGACTAGGGGTACCCCAGGGCTAACTGTGTCTCCCCAACAGATCCTCACCCAGGAGGACTGGAACGTCGTGCTCTACAACGGCATGGCCTCCACCTCCCCCTGGGCCTCCCTCTACTTTGTCGCCCTCATGACCTTCGGCAACTATGTGCTCTTCAACCTGCTGGTGGCCATCCTGGTGGAGGGCTTCCAGGCGGAGGTGACTGTGGTCTTGGCAGAGGAAGCACCCCCACAGGGCCTGCAAAAGACTGGGCGAGGGAGAGGTGGCCTGGATGGGGGAGGGCTGCAATTCAAACTTCTAGCAGGCAACCTGTTCCCAAAGGAGGGGGTTGCTGATGAGGTGGTGAGCTCTTCATCATAGGAAACATGCAAATGGAAACTGCATCTGCCATCTCTGCTCTCCCCCAGGGATGTAGGACTAGGTTTCTCCATCTCTGAGATTCGAAATCCCCCAAGATTAGGGACTCTGGGCCCTGCCCCCTCCGTTCTCTGAGGCTCTTGGGATACTTGCAGTCAGGCAGATGTAGGGTTGTGGCCTAGGTTCTTGTTAGCATCTCGTTTCCCTTTTCCAACCCTCAGTTTTCCCATCTGTAAAATGGTGGCGGAAACACCTGTAGAAAAATTCAGGAGGGAGCTGGAAAGGGAGGAGCTGGGCTGACCGGCATTTTAACATGAGGGATGCTCTCCCAGGGTGACGCCAATCGCTCCTACTCGGACGACGACCAGAGCTCATCCAACATGGAGGAATTTGACAAGCTCCAGGAAGGCCTGGACAGCAGCGGAGGTAAACAGGCCCTCGCTTGTCACCTAGAGGGCCAAGATCCTTCCCCACAGATCCAGGTGGGCAGAGGGGACAGCGTCTGACTTGCCCTCAAGCCCAGGCTCAGGGACTGCTACTTTTCTATGGTTTGTTGTTTATGTTCATAATTGGAAAAAATGTGAAATCTCAAAAAGAGGTCAGTGACGTCCATGGACCCCTGGGATTCTAGGCACAGGGGTAGCCGCAGCCTACCGCATCCCTCCACACACCAGGGCCCCTTGGTTAGAGCCTCAGGGCCTTAGGTCGAGGCCCAGGTTCTGGTCTTGCCTGGCACTACCAGGCATCCTGGAACAAGCATCCCCCAACCCTAGCCCAGTGTCTTTCTCGGTAACCAGGGCGGACAGTCCCTGCCTTGTTTCCCATTGTGGGCATGGGAGTGAGGTGCCAGGCTGGTCCTGAGCACAGAAGGCAAGGGGTCCACACGTACCTAAATAAAGTTGAGAGCCCTACAGGTGGGGCAGAGGGGAGGCACTGTGATGGGGTGCAACCAGGAAGACTTCCTGGTGGAGGAAGCCTCCTCAGAAAAGCTCTCCATTTCTGCTCCTTCCTTGTTTGTTTGTCTCGTGGCTCCCTTGCTCTTGTTCTGTCCTTCTGTCTGCCATCTGTCCCTCCCTCTGTCTCCATCTCACTCCTCCAGATCCCAAGCTCTTTCCAATCCCCATGACCCCCAATGGGCACCTGGACCCCAGTCTCCCGCTGGGTGGGCACCTAGGTCCTGCTGGGGCTGCGGGACCTGCCCCCCGACTCTCACTGCAGCCGGACCCTATGCTGGTGGCCCTGGGCTCCCGAAAGAGCAGCGTCATGTCTCTGGGGAGGATGAGCTATGATCAGCGCTCCCTGGTGAGTCCTTATGGGGAGCTCTGGATGGGCACTTCCTGCTGGGGTACGTGTGGAGGGGCCCTGAAGAGAGGTACCTGCCAGTCCAGCCTCAGACTCCGGTGCCCAGCCAAAGTCAGGCAGGGGCCATATCTGTTGTATTCCTGGGTGCCAGTGCCAGAGCGGGACCTGGCAATAAGGAATGAATGAATGCCTAGTGCCAGTGGGGTCTGGTGCAGAAAACTGGGTTTTCATCTCAGCAGCAATGTGTAGGGTAAAAAGAGCTGGACTTTGAATCCAGCTTCTGCCACCTCCAAGCTGTGTGACAATGAGCAAATTACTGCCCTTCTCTGAGCCTCAGTTTCCTTACCTGTAAAATGGGAAGATGGCCCTAACTTGCTGTACCTTCCTCAAGGGAAGTGAGGTGGCAGAAGGGGATATAACCTCTAGGTGGACGTGCCCCCATGTCCTCATGGATGTGGATGGAGTGAGGTGGGACAGGGAGAGGAGTTCTAGGATCCATTCCGTCACCCGCTGGCCAGGCGAGTGACCCTCTTAGAGCCACAGTGGGGGTGCAGGCTGCCTTTGGGCACCTGGTGCCCCACCCATGGGTGTGCCTGTGGGGCGCTGACCCGAGCGGGAATTCCTCCCAGTCCAGCTCCCGGAGCTCCTACTACGGGCCGTGGGGCCGCAGCGGGGCCTGGGCCAGCCGCCGCTCCAGCTGGAATAGCCTCAAGCACAAGCCGCCGTCGGCCGAGCATGAGTCCCTGCTCTCCGCGGAGCGCGGCGGCGGCGCCCGGGTCTGCGACGTTGCCGGGGACGAGGGGCTGCCACGGCCCCCACCCCTGCACGCCCCTCACGCCCCGCACGCCCCGCACGCCCACCACGCTCATCACGGGCCCCATCTGGCACACCGCCACCGCCACCACCGCCGGACACTGTCCCTCGACACCAGAGACTCGGTGGACCTGGCCGAGCTGGTGCCCACCGTGGGCGCCCACCCCCGGGCCGCTTGGAGGGCGGCGGGCCCGGCCCCCGGGCATGAGGACTGCAATGGCAGGATGCCCAGCATCGCCAAGGACGTCTTCACCAAGATGGGCGACCGCCGGGATCGCGGGGAGGATGAGGAGGAGATCGACTACGTGAGTGGGGACGGGGCCGAAGGGGACCTGGTGCAGCGGGATAGGAAAGAAGGGGGTGCGGCCACAGGAGGCGGGGCCCCAGCGGGCGGGCCCACGGGGGGCGTGGCCGGGGCGTGGCCGGAGCGGCTACGGTTTCAGGTGCGAGGCAGGAGGAGCGGGGCCAGAACTGCCCACCTCTGAGCTGGGCCCGCTCCTGAGAGAGAAGCTCTCCCTGGCTGACCCCGGGGGGCAGAGAGTAAGGAGGTGACCCTGCGACCCCAGCTGGCGGGATGGCCGCATGGGCGGAGACCGGCAGCCCTGCGCATCGCTAACCCCCGGCGCTCCATCCTCCTTTTGCCAGACCCTGTGCTTCCGCGTCCGCAAGATGATCGACGTCTATAAGCCCGACTGGTGCGAGGTCCGCGAAGACTGGTCTGTCTACCTCTTCTCTCCCGAGAACAGGTGGGCGGGGCCAGGCCTGGGGTGAGGGTTAGAGTAGGGGTGACGTGGGAGGGACGGATCTCCGCCGAGCCAGGCAAGGCCATTCGTGGTGCTCTCCCAGACCACAGCGAATCCTCCTGGCCCAGAGGTGGAGGTCTCCAGGGAAGAGTGCAGCCTCCTGAGGGCTGCTGGGTGAAGATGGATTTGGGGAGGAGGATTGGCTGGAGGAGGTCAGGGAGGAGATAGCCTTGGCTTCCAAGATCCCTGGGGAGCAGGGGTCCCCTGGGCTAGGCGAGAACTTTAGGCAAGACAGATGTTGGTGGCCAGGCTCTCCTGGGCTCTCGTCTAGTCTAGGCCATCCCTGTGCTGGGCACCAGGTTGAACCATCCTCAAGTAGCCTGTATGGCTTGCATCTCAGGGGACATCAGAAGGCTTCCTGGAGGAGGAGGCCTTTGTGCTGGGCTGTGGAGGCAGGTGGCAATCCAGTAGGCACATCAGGGGCTGTGAAGAGGAGGAGGCTGGTGCAGGGGCAGGGAGCAGACTGAGGGAAGGCCTGGGGCAGAAGCAGAGGGTACCAGGCAACGTGGTATCCTCCTGAGAGGCTCAGGGATCTGGGCTAAGCCTTGAGTGCCAGGGCAAGGTGGGTGACCTCATGGTGTGCATGTGTGGTCAGAAGAGGTGGCGCCAGGTGGGCACCCTGAGCAGGTGTAGAGTCAGCACCTGCCATGTGGCCAAAGGAGAGGATAGGGGTTGCTTCCTTGAGGCCAGCCTGGTCTGCACTTCTGCCTGGGCCCTCTGCCTTCCTTCTGGCCAGGGTGGGAGGCAGCTGATGCTCAGGCGGCCCCCACCCACCCTGCCCAGGTTCCGGGTCCTGTGTCAGACCATTATTGCCCACAAGCTCTTCGACTACGTTGTCCTGGCCTTCATCTTTCTCAACTGCATCACTATCGCCTTGGAGCGGCCTCAGATTGAGGCTGGCAGCACTGTGAGTGGCTGTAGCCTTTGGGCAGGGCAGGGGCCAGGCCAAGGGACAGCTTGCCAGGGCTGAGGGGGGGCAGGGAGACCTCCCACCATGGGGGAGGCGGGACAGGGAGTTTGCCCTTGGGGGAGGTGGAACTGGGAGTTTGCCTTTGGAGCGGGGAAAGCCTCTGTGAACTGAGAAGTGGCAGCCTCTTCTCTACCCACCTTGGCCAAAGCAGATGCTGGCCAGGGGCCAGGCAGCTCTGGGAGCCCCTGGGCCCATGGTATCTCCCGATGCTTTCAGGAACGCATCTTTCTCACCGTGTCCAACTACATCTTTACGGCCATCTTCGTGGGCGAGATGACACTGAAGGTAGCTCCCAGCTTCACCCGGGGCCCCTGACCCTGGGTCAGCCCCTGCCTCAGCTTGTCACTCGCCTGCCATCGGCCTCATTCCACTCGTAGCCCCATAGCCCACCCCTCTGGGTACCAGCCCCTGGGCTGGGCTCCCGCGACCCAGAAGGGGTCAGCCTTGTCCCCATTCACAGGAGTCACAACCCCGCCAGACGGGTGCAGGGAACACTGAGTGTGATGGAGGCACCTGCTGAAGGTGTGGGGCGCCGGGGAAGCATCCCGTCTGGGGCGCTTCCCAGGGCGGGCAGTTTTGAATTGGATTTGCCGGAGGCACCGGGAACCTAACGGGGCGGCCTGCTAGGCCCTGCCCCTGCCCCGTCCCCGCCCATCACCCACCCTCAGAGAGCGGCTTAAACCCTCCCCTTCCCTCCAAACCCGCCACTTGCAGGACCCCGCCCCCTCCCCCCGAAGCCGACATGGCCTCGCCCCGCCCCCTCGCGCAGAGCCCGGCTGGCCCCGCCCACCTACCCGCTCCTCCCGCGGCTGCCTGACCCCGGCCCCACCCCTGTCCCAGGTGGTCTCGCTGGGTCTGTACTTTGGCGAGCAGGCGTACCTGCGCAGCAGCTGGAACGTGCTGGACGGCTTTCTTGTCTTCGTGTCCATCATCGACATCGTCGTGTCCCTGGCCTCGGCCGGGGGAGCCAAAATCCTGGGGGTCCTCCGAGTCTTGCGGCTCCTGCGCACCCTACGTCCCCTGCGGTGAGGAACCCTCCCTGGCGGATGGGGGAAGGTGTCATGCACTGTGCAGAGAAGCCACGGGTCGGTGGAATTGGGCCCTCACTCCGCCCTCCCCTCCCGCCCACTCGGTCCTCCAATAGTGAGTGCCAAGCACCCTGAGCTGTTCCTGGGGGAGGGGACTGCAGACCCTGGGGGTGGGGCATGCTGGAAGAGCAGGGCTGAAGCTGGACCCCAGTATTGCTGCCCACTCTGCGTGTCCCTGAGTGGCTCGTTGCCATCTCTGGGCATCAGTCCTAGACCAGGGTGTGGTGTGGACCTGGAGGAGCTGGGCACAGTGAGGGGTGAGGGCAGGTGCCCTGCTGCTGCTGTAGATCTGAGGCCTGGGTGCAGCTTGCCTCCTGCTCTGCCAGTGTCTGGGTTGCCTGGCTGCTTTCTCTGCATTCCTGGCGACTGTCCTCATGCCCCAGGATGTTCAGCCCTGGTGAGCCCTGAGGGCTCATGCCCTGGGATGCTCAGCCCTGGTGACTCTGGGCTGAGTAGGGGCTGCCTCCTGGTCAAGGGATTATGTGTGCCTGGCCTCTCCCTGCCCTCAGTGTCATCAGCCGGGCGCCGGGCCTGAAGCTGGTGGTGGAGACACTCATCTCCTCCCTCAAGCCCATCGGCAACATCGTGCTCATCTGCTGTGCCTTCTTCATCATCTTTGGCATCCTAGGAGTTCAGGTGAGGGGTGCCCAGGCTGGGCAGGGACTGGGCTCTGTGACTGGGGAAAAGGAAGTCTCAGACAGCCAGGGGAGAGACTCCACATTCCAACCTCATGCACCTTGCCCGCTGTGGGCTCCTCCTCCAGGGAGGGAGACAGACATGGGCCCAGATGACTGAGCACAAGACAGGCTGAGTAAATGCAATCGAGAGGCGGGTTCCTCTCTGACTTGCAACCCTCACCCGTGAGAGCACCAACTTTGCCCCCTTTCGCCAGCTCTTCAAGGGCAAGTTCTACCACTGTCTGGGCGTGGACACACGCAACATCACCAACCGCTCGGACTGCATGGCCGCCAACTACCGCTGGGTCCATCACAAATACAACTTCGACAACCTGGGCCAGGTGAGCACCGCCCTCCTAGCCCTGATCAGACCCTCCCCTCTCTTGGATGCCAGTGGCTCTGGGAATCACAGACCTGGCTTCAGTCTTGCACTGCCAGGACTGACACTGACTTCTCCTCTCCAAGCCTCAGTTTCCTCTTCTGCAAAATGGGTAAGGGTAGCACTCACCTCTCAGGTGGGACGAGGCTTAGAGAGTCTGTGTGCAGAGTGCCCAGCAAACGCCTTCACTTAGTAGGTGCTTTGTGAACATTGGTTCTTGGCTCCCACCCCCGACCCAGGGGCCCCTGACAGGAGTTTGAGAATCAAGCAGTCCTGGAGGTGAATCCAGCTCTGCCACTTTCTGTAGGTGTGGCCTCCCTGAGCCTCAGTTTCCTCATCTATGAAATGGAAATGTTACAGCCTGCCAGGCAGGCTGCGGTCCCGGGGTGGTTCCCTCTCCTGTCACCCACCCACTGCTGTCTGCTCTGTCGACAGGCACACCCCTGCCTGGTGTCTGCTTTCCCCTTGGTTTCCTCTCCTGGGGGCCTGCCAGGCATGACCCATCTGGGCAGTGCCCCAGGTGAGACCCCTTGGCTGGCTGCCTCCCCTTCCCTGCTCTCATTTCTCCAGGGCCTGCCCAGGAGGCCAGGTATGTCCACTCGCAGGCGTGCCTTGCCCCAGGGCACACAGGAAGGAGCAGGCTCCAGGCCCTCGTCCCCGCTGGCTGATGGGCAGTCTCCAGCTAGATCCCCCTGGAGGGCTTGCCCCCCAGTGGCACCTCAGAGGGGAGCCACAAGGCCTTGGAGGGGCAGTGAGTGCCCAGGGAAAGGGTGTCGGGAACCGTGACAGTCACTACCCCTGCCCATCTGGAGAAAAGATGTCTTAGGAAGTTGAGGGGGAGCTCGCCAGAGGCCTTTTGTGCCCATGCTCCTGACCCCCTTCACCTATGGGCCCTGCCCCAGTGCCAGCCCCGCCCCTTTGGAGCATTTCTGGGTCTGCCTGGCACCAGGCTCTTCTGGAATCCCTCATGGGGTGTTCTCAGCACTCAGAGCCACCTGGAGGGTTCCGGCCTGGCCTGCAGCCTCTGACTCCTCAGTGGCCCTTACCAGCTGTGTGCCCTCAGACAAGTGCCAGACCCTCTGTTCCAGTGTCCTCATCTGTCAACAGGGACAGTGATGGCAGGTCCTTGGAATGCAGGAGCCTCCTATGCCCTTGGCAGGGGGGCTTCCTCTGCCCTCCCTGCTCCTGGGTGTGAACACTCTCTGGACACCTTCGGCACCGTTCCCACCTGGAAAGAGAAGAGGAGGGGTCTGTGATCTGGATGGTGGGAAGGAGGGGCCAGTGCGGGGCCAGAGACTCATTCCAGAACCGCATGTCCTGGCCCACAGTGGCAGGAGCACAGAGCGGGGTGTGACCACCTCTGCCCTGGGGAGAGGGCTTCCTGAGTAGGATATGTGACCTCCGGGCAGTTTCCGGTGAAATGGAACCCTTTGTGAACCTACTAACTACTGGTGCAAGGATGGCACAGGAGGCTGTGCTCAAGTTCAGTTCAGAGAACCTTTACTGAGCACCTGCTGTATGCAAGGTTCTGCGCTGGGTGCCGGTGCTGCAGAACCAGATGTGACCTCACTGAAGGGACATGAGGATGCTGATCTGCCATCTCTGTGGGAGCCTTGGGTGGCTGTGTTCTGGGGACCACCTCCTTTTCAAAATTTTACAAACCAGGGAGAGGAATTATTGCCATTTTACCGATGAGGAAATGGGCCCAGAGACATCGAGGAACTTGCCTCAAATCACATAGCCAGTGAGTGGCACGGCCTGGGCTCTGACCCAGGGTTCCTGACGCCTCTCATGAGCTCCTGTTTTCAGATGCTAGGGCAAACGTGTCTTACCCCCTGGAGTAAGGATGGCAGGGACCGTCTGGTTGAGCCTCAGTTGGCCCTCCCAGCACACCTGCCAGAAAGGTATTTGTTAGCTCCATTCTGTGGGTGAGGGGACAGGAGTTCATGAATTTTTTTTTTTTTTTTTTTTGAGACGGAGTCTCGCGCTGTGTCACCCAGGCTGGAGTGCAGTGGCGCGATCTCGGCTCACTGCAAGCTCCGCCTCCCAGGTTCACGCCATTCTCCTGCCTCAGCCTCCGAGTAGCTGGGACTACAGGCGCCCGCCACCACGCCCGGCTAGTTTTTTGTATTTTTAGTAGAGACGGGGTTTCACCATGTTAGCCCGGATGGTCTCGATCTCCTGACCTCGTGATCCACCCGCCTCGGCCTCCCAAAGTGCTGGGATTACAGGCTTGAGCCACCGCGCCCGGCCAGGAGTTCATGAATTTTTTTTGCCCAAGATCACACAGCTGGATGATTTCAGAGCTGAGACCAAAACCCAGGACTGTGGGTCCAGCACTTTTTCTTCTGTAACAGCAACTACAAGAGTATGTTGCAGGCACATAGTACGTCCTTAGGAAAGGTTTGTTGGATGAGGGCACAGCTCTGTCACATGGAGAAGACCTCTTTGTCCCTCTGTCTCCCAGGGGCAGAAGAATAGAGAGCTGAGGAAGGGTGGCTGCAGCTGGCATCACTCACACTCCTCACTCCTGCATTCCCCTTCCCCATGTCTCCCAGGCTCTGATGTCCCTCTTTGTCCTGGCATCCAAGGATGGTTGGGTGAACATCATGTACAATGGACTGGATGCTGTCGCTGTGGACCAGCAGGTGGGTGTAGCTGGGACCAGGTCAAGCCTTGATGCTGGGAGGGACATGGTGTCCTTGGGGCCCAGTGGTTTGAATTTGAAACTGGTACCAGCGAGACCTACAGCCCCAGTGTCTCCCCACTGTCAGCACAGCCCACCCCTCACATCCTGGCCTGAATCTTCACCATTAGAGCCACTCCTTGGGTAGCGTAAATCATTGTTACATTTGCTTTGGCAAATCCCCCCTGCTCTGTGTGGAGAGGCATCTGAGCTGCTCCTGCCTGGAGGGGCACAGACCCTGGTGGGTAGAAAACCAAGTGCAGGCAGAGAAGAGGGGCTGAGCCAGCTGGCAGAGGAACAGAGAGGGTGAGAGTGTGATGTGTTCAGGGAACTGGGAGTTGGGGGCTAGGAGTAGAAAATGAGAGGCAGGAGATGGGGAGAGGAGGCAGGTAGGGCTAGGTGGTCTGCAAGCCCCCGAGTGTGCAATGACAAGGGGCAAAAGTTTATTCTGAGGGCAGAGAGAGCCAGTGAGGGGCTAACAGCAAGAGTGGTGTCCCTGCTTGTTAGGTCTGCTTGTCAGTGCAGCCTCCTGAGGGCTGCTGAGTGAAGATGGATTTGGGAGGGGGATTGGGTGGAGGAGGTCAGGGAAGAGACTCAGCCTTGGCTTCCGAGACCCCTGGGGAGCAGGGGTCCCTCTGGGTCTAGGTAGGGACTTTAGGCAAGATGTGTGGCTGACCAAGGTTGGCTGTGTTCAGACTGAGGGAGTCACTGGGAGAAGAAACAGAAAGATTCTCTAGCTCAAGACAGGGCCCACTCAGTGGTAGAGGCAGGGCTGTGTGCAACTCCCAGGTTGGTAATGGACCCCTGGCTCTTGGCTTCATGGGTCCCACCCAGTAAGACTCTGGAGCTGGATGTGGGGGTGGCGGTATTGGGTGGGAGGAATGAGAATGCTTGGCTGCATCTTCCTCTATTTCCTTGTCTGCTCTGTCTCCTCACCCCTGCCAGTGCACGCATGCACATGCATACATGGATTCCACCAAGGAATCTGTGCATCCAAGTTTTCCTCTCTGCTGGCCACCTTGTTTTCTGCCTTATTTCTGGATGGGTGAAAAAGTGGATGGATGGAGGTATCGATGGAGGGGTGGCTGGCTGGCTGGGTGGGAGAATGGGTGGGTGGTGAATAGGTGGATTGATGGATGGATGGATGGATGGATGGATGGATACATGGGTGAGTGGATGGGTAGGTGAATGGATGGGCGAATGGGTGGGTGAGTGGATGGGTGGATGGATGGATGGGTAGGTCGATGGGTCGATGGGTGCATGGGTGAGTGAGTGGATGAATGGGTGAGTGGATGGGTCGATGGATGGATGGGTGGGTGAATGGATGAATGAATGGGTGGATGGGTAGATGGATGGCTGGGTGGATGGATGGATGGGTGAGTGAGTGAATGAATGGGTGAGTGGATGGGTGGATGGGTGAATGGATGGATGGATAGATTGATGGATGAGTGGGTGGATGGATGGGTGGATGCATGGATGGATGGGTGGGTGGATGAATGGGTGGATGGGTGGGTGGGTGGATGGGTGGGTGGATGGATGGATGGGTAGATAGATGAATGGCTGGCTGGCTGGTTGGCTGGTGGGTGGATGGATGGGTGGATGCATGGATGGGTGAATGGATGGATGGGTGGGTGGATGGGTGGGTGTGAATGGGTGGGTGGGTGGATGGATGGGTGGATGGATGGATGGGTAGATAGATGAATGGCTGGCTGGCTGGTTGGCTGGTGGGTGGATGGATGGGTGGATGCATGGATGGGTGAATGGGTGGATGGGTGGGTGGATGGATGGATGGGTAGATAGATGAATGGGTAGCTGGCTGGCTGGTGGGTAGATGGATGGGTGGATGCATGGATGGGAAAGTGGGTGGATGGATGGGTGGATAGATGGGTGGGTGGATGGATGGATGAGTGGATGGGTGGTGGATGGATGGGTGAGTGAGTGGAAGGAAAGGTAGATGGATGGATGCATGCATGCATAGGTGAATGAATGGATAGGTGAATGAGAGGAAGAAGACAGACGTTTCCAGGAGGCAGCCGCTAAGCAGAGAGGGAGAGGTGGCTTTCTTGGCTGAGGACCATATTGTGTCATGCTCAGGGTATTTACTTCTTACCTGCTGCCTCATTTAGACCTCACAGCTGCCTTCCTGGAGGCAGGCTCAACACATCCCCACTCCATGGAGGCTCAGCCAGGTTGGGCACTTCCCCATGGCCCTGTAGGGCCTGATCAGCCTCCTCAGCCCTCTCTGACTCCCCTGCAGCCTGTGACCAACCACAACCCCTGGATGCTGCTGTACTTCATCTCCTTCCTGCTCATCGTCAGCTTCTTCGTGCTCAACATGTTTGTGGGTGTCGTGGTGGAGAACTTCCACAAGTGCCGGCAGCACCAGGAGGCTGAAGAGGCACGGCGGCGGGAGGAGAAGCGGCTGCGGCGCCTGGAGAAGAAGCGCCGGAGTGAGTGGGTGCCTGTGGAGGGTGTGGGCCACCCAGCTCTAGGCCCCTCTGCCTGGACCTGACCCCAGCATCCTGAGCCTTTGGAGCTGGAAGGAAACAAATGATACAGCCCCTGTGTCCAGGGCTCAGTCACTTCTCCCAGCATCTTTCTGTCCAGGGGATCTGAGCTCCATCAGTGTCCAATGGCTGACACCACTGCCAACCTGAGTGAGGCTGTTGGGGGTTCAGTCCACGCATAGGGCAAAGGCAGAGCCTGGGCTCCCTGGGCCATGGGAAACCTGCCCTCCCTGCAGGCAGGCCCAGAGCTCCTGC
>NC_044991.1:8629016-8706311 GCF_008728515.1 Papio anubis | reverse complement strand
CAGGATAGTCTCGATCTCCTGACCTCGTGATCCACCCGCCTCGGCCTCCCAAAGTGCTGGGATTACAGGCTTGAGCCACCGCGCCCGGCCAACCTGGCTAACTTTTTGTATTTTTAGTAGAGACAGGGTTTCACAGTGTTAGCCAGGATGGTCTCGATCTCCTGACCTTGTGTTCCGCCGATCTTGGACTCCCAAAGTGCTGGGATTACAGGCGTGAGCCACCGCGACCGGCCTGTATTGTTTTTTGAGACAAACTCTCACTCTGTCACCCAGGCTGGAGTGCAGTGGCGCGATCTCAGCTCACTGTAACCTCTGCCTCCCAGGTTCAAGCAATTCTCCTGCCTCAGCCTCCCGAGTAGGTGGGATTACAGGCGCCCGTCACCACGCCCAGCTAATTTTTGTATTTTTAGTAGAAATGGGGTTTCACCATGTTGGCCAGCTGGTCTCAAATTCCTGACCTCAAGTGATCTGTCCCCCTCGGCCTCCCAAAGTGCTGGGATTACAGGCATGAGCCACTGTGCCTGGCCAAAATACGGATATTAATACCCAGCTGTCAGAGGCTCTGGTAAAGCACCCAGCCCCTTTCTGGCCCAAAGAGTGTCCAGTAAGTGCCACTGTTGCCTCCTGGGCCTTTGAGTGTCCCCTCTAATAGTCAGGCTCTCAGGGCAGAGTGGGAAGGGACCACCTCCAACAGCCCTGCCCAGGAAGAGCAGCCACATGGACCCCCACTGCCTCCTTGTGTGTGGAGGTGGCGCCCAGGCTGAGGGTGAACCATCCCAGACAGCTGCCTCCTCGGTCCGCTGGGCTGGGCTGTAGCCAGCTCCTTGAGTAACTGGGAGGACTACAGTGAGTTACTGGAGAGCAGGGCTCTCGCCCCCACCGACAGCGGCCCCAGGAGAAGCAGGGCTCACTCAGTAACCTTGCTGTCATCTCAACGCCACCTGGCTGAGCCCAGAGCCTCCCTGCTCTGCAGAGCCTGCTGGCTCCCTGGCTAGGAAACGGCGCCATGCCAGGACAGGGTGGGATCTGTCCTGAGGCTCCAGTCCACTGGTATTTTCTGGGCACCTACTCTGTGCCAGGGACTTTCCTTAATCATTCTTGAGATACAATCTCATTCAAAGGAGAGAAAGCCAAGATTCAGGGAGTGGAAGCAACTTGGCTAGAGTGAGATGAGGGCCGGGGCTCTAACCCAGGGCTGTGGGACTCCGAAGTCAGTAAGCATTATTGTCTATATCCTGCCATCCCCCAGGCAGGCCAGGGGAAGGAGCACTGGCTTTGGAGCCCTGGAGTGTGAGACGGGGACCCCAGGCTGGGCAGGAATACAGACCAGGCACAGTCCTGACTCTGCCCTCACATGTTGCCACATTCTGCCCCCCTGCTCTCCATGCTCTTCCTGGCAGACTCAACCCCCGGTCTCGCCAGGTTTAAGTCGCTCCCTCTCTGTGACGCAGGGCACTGCATCGGGAAAGGCACATGTCTGGGAGTTCCATAGGCCTGTTTTCAAATCCTGCCCTGTCACCCACTACTGAGCCTGGAGCAGAGGCTAAAAAAGGGAACAGCATGCAAACAGGGAACAGCATAGTCAAAGGCCAGAGGGTAAGAGGACCTTCGAGAACCACAGCAGTGAGGATCGGAGCCAGGATCCAGGCAGGAGAAGGGGGCTTGGGTTGAGCTGCCTGTCCCCTGCTCTGGGCCTCTGTCCGGGCTGTCATCCCTGCCTGACCCACCCTTCCTCTTCTCCTCCTGTCCAAGCCTTCGTGCCTCTAAGTCCCTGCTCACTAGCGTCCCCTACAAGTCCCTTCCTGAACTCCCCTCAAGCTGCTCCTTCCCCAGTGCTCCCACAGCCCCAAGTGCCAACTGGATTTGAGCAGTTAATGACTCAGGTTGTGCAGGTTTCTGTCCTGAGCGAGCGTGGGGGTGAGATCCTTGTTTCAGATCCTGGCTCTGGACCTTGTTCACTGGATGACTCTGAACAAGTTCCTTCACCTCGCTGTTTCTTCATCAGCTAGGTGATGGTAGCAGCCTCCGATGCATAGTATTCTCTCGGGGATTCAATGACTTTGTGCTTATAAAGCAGCAAACCACACGGCCTCGGAAAGGCAGACGGTTGGGACACACCCATTCATGCATGTCGTTATTATAACTATGATGTGCAAGTCCCTTGAGGGCAAGGCCTCCTGTCTGGTTCCCAGCTCATAGTAAGACTTGATCAGGGCTCAGGGAGCGCTCAGTGATTCTAGAATGAAAGGACAGCCCATTCTAGCAACAAACTAAATAGTGATCATTTATTGAGCGTGCATTGCATCGTGTTTTGTTTTGTTTTGTTTTGTTTTTTGAGTTGGAGTCTCACTCTGTCACCCAGGCTGGAGTGCAGTGGCGCAATTTCAGCTCACTGCAACCTTTGCCTCCCAGGTTCAAGCGATTCTCCTCCCTCAGCCTCCCAAGTTGCTGGGACTACAGGCATGTGCCACCACATCTGGCTAATTTGTGTATTTTTATTAGAGAAGGGGTTTCACCATGTTGGCCAGGCTGGTCTCGAACTCCTGACCTCAGATGATCTGCCCGCCTCAGCCTCCCAAAGTGCTGGGATTACAGGAGTGAGGCCTTGTGCCCAACCTGCATCTTGTTTTATTCTGACCGCCCTGTCACATGGGAATTATTAGGCCCATTTTGCAGATAATATAATTGAAGCTTAGCGAGACTGGGCCGCCTGCCTCAACTGCAGTGAGTACTTGAGCAGTTGGGTTTTGCACCTGGATCTGGCTGACTTTGCTGTTCCATACGCTGGTTAAGATCCTGTTGTGTGATGCCCCTTGTTGAATGGTCCAGAAACCCCCTTCTCTTCCTCGTGGGCACCCTTCCCATCTCCAGGCTACCCCTTGGAGTTGCTCGGGTGAGAGGCGGGGATTTGGGGACCCCATGGTGATCTGTCACATAATGAGTCCTGTGCCCTGTAATACACACATGTACATGCATGTGCACGCACACATGCACACACCTACAACACCTACACACACACTCACCACCTCTGCGGCCGACAAGCTCCTCCAGGTCTCTAGGCCTCCAGGTCCTCCACATCTACGGCCCCGCATGAAGTCCCTGTGCAGTGCTGCAGTGGGGCTGCCTTTGGCCTCAGTCTGCCAGCTGGCAGCATCCATGGGGTGGGATGGGGCTTGGGGACTCCCCATGCCCACATAGTGTCCTGGCCAGCCAGCATGCCCTATCCAACTTCATCAGGCAGGGGCATGGGGTGGGGAGAGTAGGGGAGGACTTGGGCAACCCATGTGACTTCTCAGCTCCTTTACTCATTTGTGCAATGGCCCCCATGACCCTGCTGTGCCCGCTCTGTCTATCTGACCAGGCTGGATTTGAGGCTCAAGTAGGAAATGAGTATAGAGAAGTAAAAAGGGGAAGAAATGCAAAATGGTGGTAGTGGCTAGGAACGACCCTCAGAGGAGTCCAGGGTGCACCTGGGCCTGCTGGAAAAGGTGTTGTGTAAATGGTTCTGAACCTAGTGGAGATGGGCCAGTCCTGGATCATCTTCTGTTGAACTCAACTCAACTTTCGGTGCTGCCCGTGGCTGTGCCTGTCTGGCAGCCTTCAGTAGGGGCAGTAAAGTGGCACACAGCAAGCTAGAGCAGTGGGGGACAAGGCAGCAGGTGGGACCGCATGGGGCCTAGGGCAGGCCAACCCAGGAGGAACAAGCCTGGACCTCAGATTTGTTTGTTTTGTTTTGTTTTTGTTATTTTATGTGTTTATTTATTTATTTATTTTGAGACGGAGTCTCAGTCACCTGGGCTGGAGCGCAGTGGCACTATCTCGGCTCACTGCAACCTCCACCTCCCAGGTTCAAGCCTTTCTGCCTCAGCCTCCTGAGTAGCTGGGATTACAGGCATGTGCCACCACACCCAGCTAATTTTTGTATTTTTAGCAGAGATGGAGTTTCACTATGTTGGCCAGGCTGGTCTCAAACTCCTGACCTCGTGATCAGCCTGCCTTAGCATCCCAAAGTACTGGGATTACAGGTGTGAGTCACCACGCCCGGCCAAGTTTCGTTTATTCATTCACTCATTCATTCATACTGCACATGTCTTTGGAGCATCTAATGTGAGCCCTACAGGCCCCAGCAAATCCTGTTAGATAATTTTCAGAGCCTCTATGCTGGGGACACAACAGTGGACAAGACAGACAAACCCCTGCCCCCGCTGTAGATCACATTCCAATGGACAGAAACAGACAAAAAACATAGTAAGGAAGACACATATATTGTGATCAAGAGTGCTTAGTGCTGGCTGGGCGCGGTGGCTCAAGCCTGTAATCCCAGCACTTTGGGAGGCCGAGACGGGCGGATCACGAGGTCAGGAGATCGAGACCATCCTGGCTAACACGGTGAAACCCCGTCTCTACTAAAAAATACAAAAAACTAGCCGGGCGAGGTGGCGGGCGCCTGTAGTCCCAGCTACTCGGGAGGCTGAGGCAGGAGAATGGCGTGAACCCGGGAGGCGGAGCTTGCAGTGAGCTGAGATCCGGCCACTGCACTCCAGCCTGGGCGACAGAGCGAGACTCCGTCTCAAAAAAAAAAAAAAGAAAAAAAAAAGAGTGCTTAGTGCTAAGGAGAAAAATAAAACAGGGAAGGCCAGAAAGGGGATACATTTGTTTTTTTCAGTTATAAATAGGTGTCCGCAGAAGGTCTCATTGAGAAAGTGGCATCTGAGCAAAGACAGGAAGTGAGTGAGGAGGTGAGAAGGTAGCTCTGGGGGAAGAGCATTCCTTCCAGGCAGAGAGCAAAGGCCCTGAGCGGGGAGCGTGCCTGGCACAGTCGGGGAGTAATAGGAGCCAATGTGGCTGCAGGGAGGTGGTGGGGAGGAGGTGGCAGATGAGCTCAGAGAGGAAATGGGGGCCAGATGGTGAGGCCTCCTGGACGCACCATTTAAAAGGATCCCCTCTGGCTGCTGAGTTGAGAATAGACTGGGGGAGGGGCCAGGGCAGGACAGGGAGACAGAGAGGAGGCTCTGAAAATAATCCAACAGGATTTGCTGATGGTTGGATGCAGGAGAGAGGGAGTGAGCAGAGGCGTCAAGGATGATTCCTGAGAGATCTGGTCAATTTGGCTGGAAGGCCGGCCAGGCCTACAGGTTCAGCTGAGGCCCTTAGGCAGGCTGGAGGACAAGGACGCCAAATGGTCAGATGCCCATGGCCAAGCGGGGGTTCCAGCTTGGCAACCTTGTGAATCGGAGAGCTGGAGACCTCTGCACCCCAGCAGTTCATGGGACTATGTGGATCCCATCCTGGCCTCTCTGAGCTCTGGACTAGGGGCTGGGCCTAAAGTGGCCCATGGGTGGCTGGGTGCAGTGGCTCACGCCTGTAATCCCAGCACTTTGAGAGACCAAGGCCAGTGGATCACTTCAGGTCAGGAGTTCAAGAACAGCCTGGCCAACATGGTGAAACCCTGTCTCTACTAAAAATACAAAAATTCAGCGGACGTAGTGGCAGGTGCCTGTAATCCCAGCTACTTGGGAGGCTGAGGCAGGCAGGAGAATCGCTTGAATCCAGGAGACGGAGGTTGCAGTGAGCCGAGATCGCACCACTGCACTCCAGCCTGGGCGACAGAGCGAGATTCTGTCTCTAAAAAAAAAAAAGTGGCCCATAGGCTGGTATGACTCCCCCAACACTCATCCCCCCACCCACCCACTCACCGCCCAATATCTCCCACCCTCCTTCCTGTCCTCTCTCTTTCCTTCCCTACTCTCCATGCCCCATCCCTCTTCTCACCCTTCCGCCCACCCCACCTTGGCACCCAAACAAGCGATCCCAGGTGCTGGGGCCACATCCGTGAACTTGACAGACATGGTCCCTGTTCTCCGGGACTTTGACATTGTGTGTCTGAGCCTGGGGCAAATTCTCAACCAGGCACAATACAATCTTTCCAATTTATGGTCATTTTTGTATTATTAAATAAAAATTTTTTAAGAAACAAGGTCTCACCCTGTCACCCAGGTGAATTGCAGTGGTGCGATCACAGCTCTCTGCAGTCTTGAACTCCTGGGCACAAGGGATCCTCCCACCTCAGCCTCCTGAGTAGCTGGGACTACAGGTGTGCACCACCATGTCCCACCATGATTGTTACATATTTCTATGTCATTTAAAATAAAGTCACTATCAGAAAAAACTGGCCAACCACAGTGGCTCATGCCTGTAATCCCATCACTTTGGGAGGCTGAGGTGGGAGGATCACTTGAGCTCAGGAGTTGAAGACCAGCCTGGGTAGCATGCGGAGAGCCCGTCTCTACAAAAAAATTTAAAAATTAGCCAGGCATGGTGGTGTGTACTTGTAGTCCCAGCTATTCAGGAGGCTGAGGCGGGAGAATCCCTTGAGCCCAGGAGTTTGAGGTTGCAGTGAGCTATGACTGCACTGCTGCACTCCAGCCTGGGCAACAGGGAGAGAACGTGTCTCTAGAAAAAAATTTTTTAATTTATTTTTTAATTAAATGAACAAAAAGAAAAAACTCCTGGTCAGGCCATGTCCCCTGGTTTAGGTTCCAGCAAAGACTACTGGAGTGGAGGCTCCCTGCTGCTGAGGCTCACTGGGGAAGGGGGCAAGGGGCAGGGCATCTGGGGTGGGAAGTGTGGAAGGAGCAAAGGCACAGAGCAGAGAAGAGTGTGCGGGATGGGATGGGAGTGCGGGAATGGGGCAGGCGCAGGAGAGGCTGCAAAGCCAAGTGGGCCGGCCCTGGAGGGTCTCATGGGCCTGGTTGGAGCATCTAGACTTTGTTCAGAGAGCAGTAGGGAGCAATCAAAGGTTTCTGAGCTGGAGAATGACCAAGCTGTGCTGATTTTAACTGTTGGCACCATGGAGGACGAATGAGAAAAGGCACCTGGTTTGACGGCGGGAGGCCAGAGGGGAGGCAGTGGCTTTGACCAGGTAGTGGCTGTGGAGACCTGACCCCGGCAATTGGATGTCAAGGGAGATGCACATGGGAAGTGTCATGGGGTACGAGGATGGACTTAATAAGTGGGGGTGACACTGCTTGCTGGGGTCTCAGAGTCAGCCTTTCAGAGTCAGCCACAGATGTGCTCCTCCTACAGTGCTCCCAACCTCAGAAACGTCCCCATCCTCATCTGGCCCTTCACACCACCAGAACCTGGTGCCATCCTGGACTCCCTCTCCCTCACATTGTTGCCATCCTCAAGTCACTTTGATTTTGGCTCCCAAATTTCTCTGAAGTGTGCCCCTCCTCTCCTCCTGTGCATCCTCTGCCCAAGGCTGGGCCCTGCCTCTCCAGGCCTGGACTAAGGCCATGGCCTCTATCCAGCCTGATGTCTCCAGCCTGGTACTGCTGGTCCATCCCCTGCAGAACAACCAAAGGGATCCTTCTAGAATCTGAGTACAGCTCGCCCCCCTCCTCATCATCATAGCTTCCCGATTCGTGGGGTGGATGTCCACTCCCCCCACAATTCACCCCTCCTAAACACCATCAACCTCTCACTGAGCTGCTTGCCCCTGCTTCACACATAACGTTGACTGTTCATCTGCTTTGCGCTGGCCCCATGATTGTGTCAAAGGTTGGGAACTGGGAGAGGACTGAGAATCAGTTACAAGGGTGTAGGGTCAGGCAAAGCCCCTCTGCGAACCAGCACACTGAACTCAGCTCTGGAGGGTGAGCAGGACAAAGTGAAGAGTATTGCAGGAAGAAGGAACAGCCAGAGCGAAAGGCCCAAGGCAGGAGGCAGCTGGACCCAGTGGAGGAAGCCCAGCCCACCTCAGCCCCTCCACTCCCTGGCATCCCTGCCCCCACTGTGTCTCATTGTCCAAGGACGGTGGCTTGGGAGGAGCAGGGGCTGAGCCCAGGCAAGGAGCAGGGCTGGCTCCCAGGGGCCTGTGGAATAGACTGGGTGTGGGGACGCTATTTTTTGAAAAAACAGTTTTATTGGCCAGGCATGGTGCCTCACATCTGTAATCACAGCACTGTGGGAGGCCAAGGTGGGAGGCTTCCTTGAGCTCAGGAGTTTGAGACAGGCTTGGGCAACATAGTGAGAACTCTTCTTTACTAAAAATTTAAAAAATTAGGCAGGGCGCAGTGGCTCACGCCTGTAATCCCAGCAGTGGCTCACGCCTGTAATCCTCGGCCTGTGGGAGGCCGAGGCGGGCAGATCACGAGGTCAGGAGATCGAGACCATCCTGGCTAACACGGTGAAACCCCGTCTCTACTAAAAATACAAAAAAATTAGCCGGGCGTGGTGGCAGGCGCCTGTAGTCCCAGCTACTCGGGAGGCTGAGGCAGGAGAATGGCGTGAACCCGGGAGGCGGAGCTTGCAGTGAGCCGAGATTGAGCCACTGCACTCCAGCCTGGGCGACAGAGCGAGACTCCATCTCAAAAAAAAGAAAAAAAAAATTAGCCAGGTGTAATGATGCATACCTGTAGTCCCAGTTGCTCACAAGGCTGAGGCAGGAGGATCACTTAAGCCCAAGAGTTCCAGGCTGCAGTGAGCCGTGATTACACTGCTGCACTGCAGCCTGGGGGACAGAATGAAACTGTCTCTAAATAAATAATAAACAGTTTTATTAAGATAAAACTCAAAGACCATGTAATTCATCCTTTTAAGGTATATAATTCAGTGGTTTTTAATCATCACCACTATCTAATTCCAGAACACTTTTAATAATCTCCAAAAGAAACTCCATATCCATTAGAAATCACTCTCCAATTTCCCCTCTTCTCCAGCCCCTGGCAACTGCTAATCTACTTTCTGTCTGTATGGATTTGCCAATTCTGGACATTTCAAATGAATGGAATCCAGACAATATGTGTTTGGCTTCCTTCACTTAGCATAATGTATAGTAGCATGAATAGGTACTTCACTCCTTTTTATGGCTGAGTAATATTCCCCTGTATGGATATGCCACATCTTGTTTATCCATTCACCCGTGAGTGGACATATGGGTTGTTTCTACTTCGTGGAGATCATGAATAATGCTGCTGGGGCCAGGCACAGTGGCTCACACCTGTAATCCCAGCACTTTGGGAGGCCAAGGCAGGTCAGGAGTTTGGGACCAGCCTGACCAACCTCTGTCTCTACTAAAAATACAAAAATTAGCTGGGCATGGTGGCACATGCCTGTAATGCCAGCTACTAGGGAGGCTGAGGCAGGAGAATCACTTGAACCTGGGAGGCAAAGGTTGCAGTGAGCCAAGATTGCACCATTGCACTCCAGCCTGGGTAACAAGAGCAAAACTCCATCTCAGGATATATATATATATATATATATATATATATATATATGCTGCTTGGAAACATTTGTGTTCAGGTTTTCATGTGAACATATACTGTACCTTCTTTTGGGTGCGTATACCTAGGTGTGTATACCTAGAAGTGAAGCTGCTAGGTCATAGAGTAAATCATTTTTTAACATTTTGCTAAATAGCTAGATGGTTTTCACAGTGGCTGCACCATTTTATATCCCCACCAGCAAAGCACACGTATTCCATTTTCTGCAAATATTCACCAACACGTGTTATTGCTTGTCTTTTTGATATCCCAGTGGGTATTAAATGGCATCTCATTGTGATTTTGACTAATGACTAATTATATCTAGCATTTTCTTTTTTTTGAGACAGGGCTTCACTCTGTCACCCAGGAAGTGGTGTGATCTTGTCTCACTGAAACCTCCGCCTCCTGGGTTCAAGTGATTCTCCTGCCTCAGCCTCCCAAGTAGCTGGGATTACAGGCACCCACCACCACGCCCGACTAATTTTTGTATTTTTAGTAGAGACAGGATTTCACCATGTTGGCCAGGCTGATCTCAAACTCCTGACCTCAGGTGATCCGCCCACCTCGGCCTCCCAAAGTGCTGGGATTACAGGCATGAACCACTGCACCTGTCCATTTGAATATCTTCTTTGGAGAAATTCTATTCCAATCCTTTGCCCATTTAAAAACTGGTCTATTTGGGCTGGGCGTGGTGGCTCATGCCTGTAATCCTAGCACTTTGGGAGGCGGAGGCAGGTGGATCACGAGGTCAGGAGTTCCAGTGAAACCCTGTCTCTACTAAAGATGCAAAAAAAATTAGCCAGGTGTGGTGGAACATGCCTGTAATCCCAGCTACTCTGGAGGCTGAGGGAGAGAATTGCTTGAACCTGGGAGGCAGAGGTTGCAGTGAGCCCAGACCACACCATTGCACTCCAGCCTGGGCAAAAGGGCAAGACTCCGTCTCAAAAAAAAAAAAAAAAAAAAAAAGTCCCTTGTCCTTTGATTGTTACATTGTACTTCTGGATACAAGTTCCTTCTTGGAGGAAGGAGCTGGGATCCCAGGCCAAGGAGCCAGGCCTGGGGGCTCCCTGGGCTCTGCTGCCAAAGTCCTCTGGCTATGGACTCAGGAGTCTCACGGAGGGGGTCCAGTGTCCCCTGGGAGGGAGGACATCTGCCCCATGAGTCACCTCCCACCTCCAGTTCCCCTACTCCCTCTGCCTCTACCAGGCTTCAGACACCACAGCGTGAACACTTCACAGGGCCTATGGTACCCCCGACCCCCGATCAAGGCTCAGCTCTGGCAGCTGGTTTTGATATCCAGGGAAAGCAGAAATGCTGGATCCTGTCAGAGGTGACCACAGAGAAGCTGCCACCTGCTTCATGCCTGCTGTGACACTGCCACAACCGCCACTGTGACAGATCAGCCACCTCTGCAGCCCGGAGGTCCAGCCCAAGGCTTACGGGGCAGGCTGTGGAAGGGAAGCCTGCCAGGGCAGCCACCGCCCCCTTACACCAGGCCCTCCCTTCCCTGCTTATTTAAACTTCTTGAACTTTCCATAGTTTGTAAGTTGAGCTCCTATAACTTTGAGAATCAAGGGAAATGTGAAAAAACATAACCCAACCACAGCCACTGGCTGATTCGGCTCAGACGTTTGGGGGAATCTTTCTCTGGGGCTGCCCAGGGCCAGTGGCTGGGCTGCAAACACAGGAGCAGTGCTGGCTGTGTCTGTCACACGGGGTCTCACCTCTTCCTACAAGCCTGAAGCCTCATGTCATTGCCGTGTCACTGTCGTTCAGTGGCACCCCTTTTGCATGTGGGGGCTCTGGGCCATTGCAAAGGCAGCATGATACAGCCCCTGTCCTGGGGCACGAGGTACAAAGTGGTAAAGGGACTTGTGACAGTTAAGGGAGGGGAACCCAGGTGCAGTTGTGGGGGCCCAAGTGTGGCTTCCAGAAGCTGGGGAGGGATCTCCAGGTGAGAGAGTTCTCAATTTCCCTTCAAGGAAGGTTAGGACTTCAACACAGTAGTAAGAATCTTGCAGACAAAAAGAACGGCCAAGTGCATAAAGGCTTGGCACATGGGGAGCCCTGCCGCGGGAACCCACAGCCGGGGGCCCGCGCTAGTGCGGGGCTGTTATCTAGGAATGAAGAAGAGCAGAGCAGGAGAAGCCAGCTGGGCTGACTGTCCCCGGGCCCCAAGTGCTGGACTGAGAACCACGTTTACCTCCAAGCTACACCTCCTCAAGGATGCTCCTAAGTGCTAAGGAGCCCTCTAGGCCCCTTCCTAGACTTTGCCCCGCCCCTAGGTCCCCATCACCTCCCCTCAAGACCTGCTGGCCCCATCTTCCAGGAGACATTCTGTGTTGAGACAGCATTTTTTGATTTTGCCTCTGCAGGATTGAGCCTCCGACAGACTCCTCACTCCCGCAGCGCCCCAGCTGGGCCTGCCACCCGCCACCTGCCACCCGCCCACGTGGAGCCCCCTCTGCCCCTGCTGGCGCTGCATCGGCTTTGGCAGGCTCTGGGCCCTGAGGCCTCTCTGCTCACTGATTACGCAGCAGCCGGTGGGCTCGGGAGCCAGAGCGAGAGATTTATTGTGGTTTTTAGGGGGCGTTTAGGAGCCGACGTGATAATGTCTGTGAACGCACTTTGTAAACTGTAACGGGGGAGTGCTGTGCACACGTGAGGGGCTGGGGCTGGGGACGGGAGCCCAGCCCCTAGATGACATCCTGGGGCTCAGTCAGCAAGCCCCTTCAGTCCCCGTGGGTGGGCACGAGGGTGGGAATCCCAGGCTGCATCTGCTGGAGCAGGGCCTTCCTGGGCCTGCGGGGGCTGGGACGTCTGTGTCACCAGGCAGCTCTGGAATAAGCTGTGAGCCAGAAAATTGCCCAGGTCCCTCCCTCGCCCAAGAAACCCAGTTGCACTGCAGTGAAAGTGACATGCTTCCTGGCTGTAGAGGGGACCAACTCCAGGCCTCCTCGCCTCTGCTGTGGGGAGATGGAGATAAGGAGGGGACCACAGCTGGATGGGGCTGTCTCCCAGGAAGGGGAGCTACACACAGGCAGGGAGCTCTGCCATCCCAGCCTTCTAGCTAAGTGTTACCATCTGAGAATCTTTATTCAGTGGCAAATATTTGTTGAGCACCTACTATGTGCTTTGCATTGTTCTAGATGCTAGAGGTCTAGCAGGGATCAAGACAGACAAAAATCCCCACACTCATGGACCCTGGGTGAGGGAGGGCAAAGACAGACAACTCACAGGTGAAGAAGGATGACTTTAGATAATGGTCGTTACCATAGAAACAGGAAAACTGGGAACAACTGAAGCTAGGGGTCAGGAAAGGCCTCTCAGAGGGGCCCTCATCCCTCTCTCCAGGTGGGGCCCCTCCATGGCTTCTGGAACAATCTGGGCCCTGAGAGGCTCAGCTGGTCCCCCAGCCACCTGCCTAGGCAGCCCTGGGGCTCTCAGACATGTGGACAAGGGGCTGTTCTGGGTCCGGTGCCCCATCTGGCCACTGTTGGGGCTGTGGCCAGGGTCCCCAACTGAGCTGTCTTCATTTCACTGGAGAGCTGGGAAGGGGCAATGGGAGGGTGAGGTTCGGGTGTAGCTGGAGAGCAGCTGTGGTAGGTGCTATGCCCCCACTTCATAGCTGAGGAAACTGAGGCCTGCCCAGAGGTGCCAGCTGGCGGAAGTAGAATTTGAACGTAGGTCTGTCTGATTATTTTCTGAATGAAAAATCAGGCACTCGGTCTCCTGGGGACAGCAGGAGCATCTCCTTGAGCTGGGGACTGGTTGCCTTTATAATCTCAAGAGTAATGAGAAGCAAACTAATGCTGTTTGAGCATTACTGGTGCCAGGTGCTGTTCTAAGTACAGAACCTGAGTTATCTAATTTAAGCCCCAGCACAACCTGGTAAGGTGAGAACTGTCATTAATAGGCCCGCTTTACAGACAGGGCAACTGAGGCAGTAAGGTTAGGTAACTTGCCCAAGGCCACACAGGCTGGTACAGCAGAGCTGGATGTGAACCCTCCAGGGTCCGTGTGTTTAGCCCCTCCTTTTTCCTGTCTCCATCTTCAAGGTCACAGGTTTTAGGCCTTGGGATTGTCAGATTGTGCTGAGGTCCCGACCATGCATTGTCCCATCAGCCTCATTTCAGTCTCTTGAGTCTGTTGGTCTTTATTCTTTTTTTTTTTTTTTTTTTTGAGACGGAGTCTCGCTCTGTCGCCCAGGCTGGAGTGCAGTGGCTGGATCTCAGCTCACTGCAAGCTCCGCCTCCCGGGTTCACGCCATTCTCCTGCCTCAGCCTCCCGAGCAGCTGGGACTACAGGCGCCCGCCACCTTGCCCGGCTAGTTTTTTGTATTTTTAGTAGAGACGGGGTTTCACCATGTTAGCCAGGATGGTCTCGATCTCCTGACCTAGTGATCCGCCCGTCTCGGCCGAGTCTGTTGGTCTTATAATCCCCCCTACTCTTTTTACAGATAAGGAAACTGAGGCCTGGAGCAGGTGAGTCACAGCTAGGTGATCGGGAAGTCAGGATGTGAACCCAGACCAGCTCAGAGCTGGAGCATTTAACTTCCTGGTTCTCCCTCTTCCTTGTCCATCATCAGCTGTCTTGTTTGCCCCCGCTCCCCCATAAAAGCCCAGAGAGGCTGGGGGTGTTCCCCCACATGACAGAGGGGCACACTGAGGCCCGGGAAGGTGTTCTGTGGCTCGTGTGTGGTTGCTGGCTCCAGCTAGGCCTGTTTTCCTGCACCCGCAGTGAGGAGGGCAACTGGCTGGGCCGCTGTGGCAAGGGAGTAGTTGAGGAGGTGAGGACCAGTCCTGGGCATCTGCCCAGGTTGTGCAAGGCTCCAGGAGGGAGACGTGTCTGGAGCCAGCTCTGGGATGCAGATGCCTGTCTCTCCTGTACTGCAGACCCACCTCCTGGACTTAGCTCTGGATCTAACCCTGAGGGGAGTCTTGTTTCCCTTCAGGGTAGGGACACTTTGGGGGGTGCATAAGCTCCTGGCTTAGTGCCCTGTTAGCCTTGTGACCTTGGCAAGGTCACCCACTCTGAACCTGTTTCTTCTCTGTAAAATGGGATGCTGGTGTCTGGCTGGGTTTGTGACACAGATTTTTAGTAAACCCTGAGATGCGTCTAGTGGCTGGGAAGGGGCAGCTCTTGTCCCACTCCCCCTTGTCCTCTGCTCAGGAAGCAGCAGCATGAAGGGGTACCCTGGCACCTGCCCAGGGAGTCAGTAGAGCTGTGTTGGCCCTGGGGTGCTGTCTGAACTAATCTGTCCCTCTCTCTTGCCCCCGGGACACTGGCCAGCTGCTACCCTCAGACCCTGTGGCCCTGAGACCTGGCTGTGGCCTCACAGGGGCCAGGGTGGCAAAGCTGGACCCTGTGGGCCCTCCTGGACAGTCCCCAGGCAGACTGCACCTTCTGGAGGGATCTGATCCCAGTCTGAGGGCAGCAGCAACAGAGGCCTGGAAGCCTTGGCAGTGGGATTAAGGTGGAGAAAAATGAATGTGGAAATCATTAGCTTCCTTGGTTGGTGAGAGCCACCCCGAATGAACATTCGGGGCTTTTAAAATGAACATCAGCTGCAGGGACCGGTGCCCTGTGCCTGCGACGGCCCAGGCTGCCTTGTGGAATCCCAATCCCGGCCCTTCTTCTTTGGTTGCTGCTCAGCCAACACTTACTGAGCGCCTACTGTGGGCCAGGCCCAGAGCCAGGACGGAGGGAGAATCCAGCCAGAGAGCAGCAGCCCTGTGGCGAGAGCGCAGCCGCAGAGGCCGCGGTGCCAGCCACGGAGGACTCAGGCGAGGTAGAGCAGGCGCCACCACCTCCACGGGGGCTGTGGCTGCACAGAGGGACTGGGTGGCCACTCGGGGGGCAGTCCCGGGAAGCTTCCCAGAAGAGGAGCCTTAGGGAGTGGGGGTGGTCATCCCACAGAGGGGGGCCTGCAGAGGCACTGCAGTATGGCAGGCTTGGACGGGAGAACTCGGGCGCCTCCCAGGACAGGCAGGTGGGCCTGGTGGGGACTGAGGCCAGCTGCGGGCCTGCGTCTGTCAAGACGGCTGGCAAGCGGAATGCACGAGGGGGAGGCTGCTGCCCGGGCCTCCTCTTCTCCAAACCGAGCTCATCGGTGGATTTTTATGTGAAAATTCCCGATTTTTAAACGATGAGAATTAATTCCAATTAAAAACAAAAAATACTATGGTGTCACGCAAGCCTGGCTTCAGGCTGGATTGGGCCCGTGGGCCTAGAGTTTCTGATCTCTGGTGGCCGTGGGGATGCGGGTGGGGGTGGCGCAGGCCGGTTAGAAGAGGGGTCGGTGAGGGAGGGAGTTTGGGCGGGGGTGGGGGGCCGGTGGGTTGGTGGGGGCTTTCTGAAGACGTGGGGTGGGGAGAGCCGGTGGAGTGGGGGCTGGCCTCACCCCCAGCAGCGGCGCCGTGCGTTGGGGGCTGGGCGCGGGTGGGCGGGGGCTGGAGGCAGGGCCCCCCCTACCCCAGCCCGGCGCGCCGCGGCCGCCCGCCGCCTCCATCCGGGCCTCTCCCCACCTCCCGCCCGCCCGCCCCCGCCCGCGCCCCTCCCCCGCCGGCGCGCACGGCTCCGGCCGCCCCTCCTCCGCCCGCCCGCCCTCCGCCCGCTCTCCCCGGCTCCTTCCCGGTCTCTCTTAAGTGCCATCGAGGGGCGCCGGGGATTGCAGCCAGTAAATCGCGTCCCACCACTCAGCAGCGGGGCCACCGCAGCGGCGCCGCCCGCGCCCGCCGGGAGCCCGCGCCGCCCGGGCGCCTCTCCAGGGCCCGCGAGGCCCGCCCCCACCCGGCGCGGCGCTGCCGGGCCTGCCCCCAGGCCGGCCGGGGCGCGGGGCCGCAGCACAGAGGCAGGACACTTGTGACCGCCGGGCTTGCACGGCCCGGGCGCGCGGCCGCGCCCCGCGCCCTGCCCGCGCCCACGCCCCGCTCCGGAGCCCGGCCCCGCTGCCCGGGCTCTCCTGCGGGACAGATGCCGGCCCTCCGGCCGCCAGGGTAAGGGGACAGCGCGGGCGCGGCGGGAGGCGGGGGGTGGGCGCCAGCCCCAGGGGCCCGATGCCCGCCCAGCATCCGCGTCTGGCACGTGGGGGCGTCTCAAGTTCCCTCTGGAGGCCAGACAGGTGGCGAGGACGCGGGGGTGTGATGCTCAAAGGCTGGCACTTACTGCGCGCCTACTGTGCGCCAGCCGTGACCGTTCCTCTGAAGTAGGGGGTGTTTGTCCCCATTGTACAGATGAGAAAACGGAGGCTAAGAGTGGGCAAATGGCTCGCTCAAGGTCCCCAGCTAGCAAGTGGCCAGCCAGGATTTGCCCCTGGGGCTGCTTGACTCTACAGTGGGAGCTCACCCCTCCAGGACACTCACAGCGACAGAGTGAGCCTATGAATATTTCATTGTAGAAAAAAAGAAAAAAAAAAATCATCCATTGTCCCACCACCATAATGCAGCCACTGTAAGCGCTTGCGTTTTTTATTTCAGCCTTGTTCTTTTTCCTCCTTTCCTTAAGAGCGTGTGCTTTGGGGTCAGTTGGACCTTGGTTCCCTCCTGACTGGCGCCTAGAAGCTGAGAGGTTTTAAACAAGTCCCTTAGCTCCCTGGCCTTGGGTCTCCAGCCTAGGGAAAAGGAGACACCCCCACGGTGCCCGAGGGGATTAGATGAGACCTGGTGGGTAGCCCTGAAGGAGGGGGAGGAAAAGGGGAGGGTCCAGGGTCCAGGGGAAGGGTCATCCATTCAGCTGGGATTCTAGGAGCATCAATTTAATGCGGAAGTAGGGTCGGGCTCTGGAACTGGGTGAGATGGGGGCAGCCTGGCCCACATGCTTCCAACCCGAGGGCTCTGTCCAGCATGGTGGGGCTGCCTAGCCACACACCCGACCCTTGGCAGGCCCCTGCCTCCTCCCCCAGTGTCTGGCAAGGGGACAGGCCCCTGGCTTCACCTCTGCCCAATGAGATGAACTACCTCCAGGAGGTAGTCTAGTGCTGCTCAGAATTTTGAACCCGGACCAACATTTGGGTCCTGGCCTCTCCCAGCCCTGGGCTTTAGGGCCTGCTAAGACCTTCCCAGGCTCACAAGCTTAGCATCAGGCCCCAGTCTTTATCCTACCCTAGGGCTGTGACATCACTTGCACCCAGTACCCACACCGGAGACTCCAGGCCTGTGGCCTTCCTACCTGCCTGTCCATCCAGTCAGCCCTCCCGTCGTTTCTCCCCCAATTCCCCCTCTGCCCTGGACGCACCGGCCCCTCCTCCCCACCCATGACTGTCCATTGGGACGCCATTGCCAAAGCTGTCATTTTAAATGCAGCTCTGAGCTTCCAAACTCTTCAGCTGTCCACAAACCTAAACTAGGCCAACCTCCTGAGCCACTTTTCGAGGCTGGACCTCTCCTCTGAGTGGTCTCCCCTGCTCACCTCTCTGGCCTCACCCCAGGGAAGTAGATGTCCTCTGATCTTAGACCCCCTAAGCACTGGGTCTTCTCTGCCTGAGATGGTCTCTTTCCCACACATCCCCTCCCCCAAGTCTTCCAGCCTCCTGAACTGCTCATCCTCAAGGCCCAGGTACATGCCCTCCTCCCTGTGGTCCTCCCAGACTCCCACCTCCTTCTCAGGCAGGTGAAGTGAAGGCCTTTTCCCATGGGTGCCCCCAGCTCTTGGCAAATCCTTCCATTATTGCTCTCAATGTGGTAGGATGCTTCCATCTTGCCCCCCGCCACCCCCCCGACCCAGACTGGGAGAGCTGGGGCCCGGGTTGGTGTGTCCCCAGGGTCCAGCACAGGCCCAGGCCCTGTGTGGCCAGCTCACAGGTCTTTGAGGAATGAACACTGGGGAGGCTGGCAGAAGCGGAAGGGTCCGTTACAGGGCTCTGTGAATCCCCTTGAGGCTGACAAGGAGCAGATGTCAGAAGCCTCCTGCTTCCTTGGGGGTCTTCTGCCTGTGAGCAGGATGCTCTTGATTGAGGAGCCGAGGACTGACCCTCTGCCTTTGAGTTCAGGGGCCCAGGTCTTTACCCACCTGGATTCGCTGGGATGGTAACGGCGAGTGCTCAGGCAGAGGGGCCCTCCCTGTCCTGCCCCGGGGGTCTCCAGCCTCCCTTGCCCCATCTAGCCCACCCCTGATGTCCTCCCGGAGAACAGGGAGAGTTATGTCAGGGCCTCTGGCCGAGCGCCAGGGCTCCCCATGGAACTATAAATTGACCTGTCGGGAGAGGGAAGAGATTAATGTCGGCCATCTTCATTAGCGTGTCCCCCGGGGTGACGGCGGCTGCCCTAAGCTGGCTGATTGGAGAGGGTGTGAGTGAGTGTGGGGGACTGGGGGGTTTGGATCCCCCCCAGAAAGGCAAGGAGCAGAGGCCAGGGCCTGCCAGAGAGCCACGGCCTCCTCTCCCGCTGCTAGCAGGGCCGTCCCTCCGGCCTCTGCTCCTGGCAGCCGGCGCGCGCTTTGATGGAGGACCTGTGTGCTAATTGGGAGCAGAGCTGCGCGCCCCGCAGCTCCACGGGGCTCCCAGGCTGACACCATCAGCTTCGCGGCATCTGCAGGGCCTTCATTAGAGGCTTTCTCCCTGACCAGAAAGGAGCCGGCTGCGGGCTGGTTGGGGGGAGCCTTCCCTCCTCTCCTTTCCCCTCCCCCTCCCCCTTCCCTTCTTTATTGCGTTGATGGGGAAGGAGGCAGCTTTGGCGTGTGGAAGAGATGATGAGGGATGGAGGCAGCCATTTGAGTTTGAGACCTTGCTGTGCGTCCTGATGACTCTGTGACCTTGGGTTAGGCCCTCGACCGCTCTGCACCTGAATGTCCTTGTCCCAGGAATGGGCATGTTTGTGCCCTCAGGGTGAGGTGGAGTGGGGTGGGCCAGGTGAGTGCTTGTGTACTTGTCTTTGGAAATGAAGGCTGGGCAGAGGCTGAGGCTAAGGCACAAACTGAGTCCATCTGCCTGGGGTTGAATCCTGGTGCTGCCACCTCCCAGGAGGCCCTGGGCCCTCTGAGCCACAGTTTTCTTGTCTGGTGATGGCTGAGGGCCAGGGCTGGTCTCATGCAGTGGAGGTCCCTTTCAGTGGACAGAAACAATGATCGTGCTGGGTGCAGGCTACCACGGGAAGGGACTGCAGTAGCAGGTTGAGTGGCATTGGTTTGTTCCATCATTTATTCACTCATTCATTCATCTAGAACAGCCTCTTGCACAGAGGTCTTGTACCCACAGAGGCGGTTCAAATGTGGCCTTCCCCTCTGACAGTCCCCCTGGGGAAACAGACCTGGGAACAGATGGAGACAGGCCTGCATGAGCTTCTGGGTCCCTGGAAAGGCATCTCCCTGGGTCTGGGAATGTCTGGACAGTTCTAAGGTGGCCAGTGAGGCAGAACAGGTAAGGAAAGGTGCATCCCTTCCTTACAGACCTTGTTTGTACCAGGTCTGGATATGGCAGGGGCCCAGCTAGTCACTGGGGTTCTGGCCTACTCCCCCCACCCCCTGACCCAGCTGTTGACCAGGTCAGGAGCAGATGGAGCTTTGCTGAGTATACAGGGACTGAGGCCCCCTTCCCAGGCCCATTCTTGTCTCGCACCCTAAAGTTCTTTCATGCATCCTGGGATGGTGGGAGGGAGATGGGCCCCACTGGATACCTGAGGTTCTGGACTGAGTCTGTGCGTCAGGCTGGCTCTGTGAGCACCCGGCTGGCCAAGTGCCTGCCCCAGGCTTGGGATGGGCAGCAGTTGGAGCAGGGCCACCCCCGGGATGGTTGAATCTCACTGTGACTGTGCCACTCACTAGCTGAGGGTCACTCTCTGAGACATATGGTTCTGTTTCTGCAAGCCTCAGTTTCCTCCTTTGGACAATGGGAATCCCTCAGTAATTGCCCAGCACATGCTGACGCAGAGTGGGTGCAGAGTGAGCGCCGTTTTTGTGGTCATTTCTGGCTCCACCAGCTGCCCCAACTCCTGACTTGGCCTTCCCTGCAGTTCGCTGCCCAGAGAATGCTGGTTCAATGGCTCTGGGCTTCTCTATGGCCCCAGATCTCTCCTTCAAAAGCCAGGGGGTACCAGGTACCCACTGTGCCCTGCAGAATGTTTGAAGAAAAAGTGCGTAGCTTTGGATTCTTAAAACCCAGCCCTGAGTCCTGGCTCTAGATCTGTCCAGCTGCGTGGCCTTGGATACATCCCTTAGTCTCTGTGTGCCTCTGTTTTCTCACCTGGAGCTGCAGTAAGGTGTAAACTGGAAACCACAGTGTAGATTGCAGTGACCAGTAAGTGCCCACCTTGTGTGAGGACAAGCACTGGGCCAGGAGTCTGAGCCTTGGGTGCAGCGACTGTCCCTGTGGCCTCGCTGTGTGACTTTGGTCCGGCCTCTTTGGGGGCACCTGTTAAGGGGGCCTGTGGCATCTGCCTGCCTCACAGAGCTTTTCTGAGACTGAAAAGACTCGGGGGTGGGGAGGAGAGGGACTGCTCATGAGAAGGCTTTAAAGGTCTGGATGCCTTCTGGAACAACCCTGTCTCCCTGGATGTAGATGACCTCCTATCTGAAAAATGGGACCAGACACCCTGCTCACCCTCATCCTTAGATCTCTGTGATTATGGCTTTAATCAGAATTTTAGCCTTTATATTTATAATGCATCTGAAGGGACTCCAGCCCAATTTAATACGAGATGTGTTGAAATATACTGTCATCGGGACTTTGATATATTAAGATTGCCCTTTGAAAGTCACGTGTTGAGAGGCAGATGATGAAGAGGTGCCTATTGTTGCCGCCTCGTGCCGTGCCCAGCCCGTCCCGCCTGGCAGCCTCCGTCGCAGGAGCTGGCAACATGGCTGTCTGCCTCCGCCTTTCCCGAGCAGGCAGGAATCACTAACGCGTTAGCAGTTTCATTAAGACTCTCGCCAGCCTCCCCGCCTCCCTCCCGGGCCTCCTCGGTAATTATTTTCCCAGTCTTTCCACTCGCAGCCCCTGAGCGAGCTCTTCGGGATTGGCCGAGTGGCTCCCGCAGGCCTGGCTGGCGGGAGGGACGGGGCTCTGCTGAGGGCCCCCTGGGTACCCCCCTCCCAACTCTCCACGCTGCCATTTAAGCTTTGTGTCCCCCTGAGGCCTCCGTGAAAATGCAGATCTGCTGCCTGCCAGGGGTGATGGTTAACCCGTTATTACACACCCAGCACGTGTAGTTTCCTCTGTGCAGCCGACCTCCATTCAGACGAAAAGTTTCTCAGGCCCTCTTCTGGGGCTGTCACGGAGCGGGCACTGGGTACCCAGCTTCGAGGGGATTTCTCGTGCTGCAGAACCGTGAACATCCAGGGGGGTGGGGAGTCTCAGGGGACACGTGGAGACTGAGGCGGGAGTTGTGTACAGAGTAGGACCTGGGCCCAGAGGGTTTTCTTCCTGGGACCCGTGCCCCCACTTCCCAGGGTGGGGCCCAATACCCCCTCTCTCTGGCCACATTGACTGGTGGAGAAATGGGCATGTGGCACATCTGAGCCAGTCAAAGGCTTCCCTGGAACTGTGACTCAGGGTTGAGTATGCAGGGCCTGAGACCCCCTCCCAGGCCCATTCTGGCTTTGGACTCAGCTGTGATTGTTGAAACTAAAGGGTGTGAATGTGAGGCCACCGGCCACTCTTCTCCACAGCTGCGTTTAGGATGGAGGATTGCGGAGAAGGTCATCACGTGGAAGGAGGCAGAGCCCAGATGTGGATGGATCGATGACTTAATTTGGGCCTCTAGATCCAGAATGCCTGAAACTACCCCTGGAATTTTTAGTTACATAAAACCAACATGTTCTCTTTTTTGCTCAAGCTATTTTGAGTTGTGTTTCTTTCTCTTGCAACCAGTAATGTCCTGACTGATGCAGGAGAAGGATCAGGCAGGATTTTACAAAAGAGGAGACATTTTGAGTTGGGTCTTGCAGGATGAATAAGAGCTCATCCAGCTGAGAAGAGGGGGAAGAGCACTCAGGCAGAGGGAATAGCAGGTTTCAAAGGCTTGGAGGCACGAAAGCACAGGATGAGGGGGACACCAAGCATTGGCAGTGGCACCAGGACTTGTAAGCGGAAGTGACAGGCAGGGAGGTGGGGGATGGAAGCTGATGTCAGGCTGTGAATGCCAGGGTGAGGAGGGATGGGAGCTGAAGGTACTGAAGACTGGGGGAGGGACAGGCAGGAGGAGAGGTATGGGTTTGGACAGGTCACAGGAGGTGCCAGGGAGAGGATAAAGGGAAGAGGAGTGGCAGGGAGGGCATGGTGGCAGCATGGGTTTGGAAATCAGTGAGAGGAGGCCACCCCAGTGTCAGGGCTAGAGAAGTAGCCAGGGCTAGACCACAGAGGCCTTGGACATGAGGCAGCAGCATCTGGAGGGCCCAGGAGCCCCTGATGTGGTCAGATCTGACTGCGCCATGGTGACTGGGAGTCCACGCACTCATTCAGTGCACAGATGTGTGGAATGCTCTGTGCCAGGCCCGAGGACACAGCAGTGACTCTTCATGCACAGCCACTGTGTTGTGCAACTCCCAGGCTGATGGGGAGACAGACAGTGAGCGAGGAAGAAGATGCATGGCAATGGGAAGCAGTTCTGTGCTGTGTGGTGGTGATCAGGGTGGGGTGCACTTGTGGGTACCGCTGGCCAGGGTGCTCAGGAGAGGTCTCTTCAAGAGGAAATATTTGAGTTGAGGCCTGAAGAGCGAGGAGTGCCAGCCATGAGGGAGGTCAGGGGCAAGAGCAACCTAGTCAGGGGCCCGTGCAAAGGCCCTGTGGCAGGTCTGAGTTTGTCTGGGTGTGGGACAGAAAGGAGGCCATTGTCACTGGAGTATGGTGGATAGGTGTGTGTGTGGAGGGGGGTTTAGGGACAGACTGTGCCATGTGGGCCAGTAGGGCCCAGGAGGGGCCAGGGATTTTATTCTAAAGGTGGCAGGCACCCTTTAGAGGGTCTCAGTAGCAGGTCTGGAGGCAGAGACGGGTGAAGGAGGGAGATGGCAGTGGGGCTGGAACTGGGAGAGTCTATGTGGCATGGGGCGGTGGGGGAGGGAAGAGCCTGGATAGGATGCCTGGGATGCATGGAGAAGAAGGGATGCCTGAAGCAGGCTTGAGCAGGGAGCACTCTGGCTGGAGTGCTCCGGGGACATCCAGAACTGAGGTCATCCAAAGGGAGAGGGAGTGGGAGCCGAGGCCCAGCCTGAGGCCTGGAGAGAGAGAGAGAGGCTGTCTGGGGTGGGTTTTCCCACCTGGCTACCCGAGCCATGCCAGGTCAGTCCAGCCTGGGTGTGAGAGCTGTTTGCTGCCCTGGACACACCCAGTTCTTGCCACCACCACCCCTCCCCCACAGATCCCGGCTGGAGCGCATAAGTGATGTCGCCTGCCGCCTGCAGCCGTGCCATCCTCTGCAGTGAGGAGTTCACCCAAGCTGCTCTGTGTTTTGGCGCCAGCTGGTTTGCTCGACTGGAGGAGGCCACGCTAATGGGGCCAAGGTCACAGGTTGCAGCCTGCACGGTGGCAGGTTGGCTCCCAGACCTGTGGGTGGGTGCCAGGACTGTGTTCCTGGTGTCTGTGGGCAGAGGAGGAGTGATGACTGCCCCCGAATTTGGTTGCCTACCACAGGTGGCCTCGGGGGTAAAGTTGGGCTGGGGGCCAGGCTGGTTGCTGGTTTGGGCAGGGCTAGGGGGTGATCTGAGTGCTGGGGTACCCCCTACCCAGAGCTGGCACCCTGGAGGGCTCCCTGTCACCCCCTTGCCACCCTGCTGGCCTCCTTGTCTCGTGTCCTGTGCTTCTGCCGCACTCAGAAGCTGCACTTAGAGGTCCCCAAAGCCCAGTTCTTTCTTGCCCTCAGGCCTCTGCCCCTGCTATGCCTTCTGCCTGGGACACTTCTGCTTTCTGCCCCCCTGCTGTCTGCTCAGAGTCAGGGGTAACAGATGCCCCCACTGTGTTCTCACATTCTCTCTGCCAGTCAGTATTCATTCAGCAAGTGCAGTCACTTAATAAGTATATTGCAGCCCTGCTATGTACCAGATGTGGTACTAATTGGGGGTGGGATGGGGAGAGGTACATTTGTGAATAAAACAGACCAGGTCCTGACCCTCGAGGAGCTCACAGTGGAGTAGGAGTGACAGACAGCAATCAGGTGAAAACGTGGCTGGTGCTGGCCTGTGGGCAGAGCTGTGTGGAAAAGCTGAGTGGTGCCAGAGAGAGAGTGGGAGGTGCAGGGGGTGCTGATAGAGGCAGGGTGGCCAGGGAGCCTTTATCAGAGGGAGAAGGTGCCAGCCATGGGAGGTATGCGGGGAGAGCATCCCAAGTGGGACTCTTTGCTTTCTTGTCTGTTTCCCCACCCCTTATGCCTAGTGGGGACCAGCACAAAACTGGGATGTTTGTTGGGGCTGAGCTCATGTGAGCAGGGCCCCAGGAGCAGGAATGGTCTCAGATGTCCCCATGGAGCCCAGGTCCCAGGAGTGTAGGCAGAACCAAAGTCAGGCTGGGCTCTGAGCCCAGGGGGTGTACAGCTCTGGGTACTGGAGGCAGCCAGGGCCTGAGACACGGGATGGGATGTGGGGTCTTGGGTCCTGGTTCATCCTGAGGCCCTGCTAGATCCATCCATTGCTGAGGTCCAGAGCAAGGGTCCATTCCGACAACTCACACAAAGGACTAAAAGTCCCATGGGACAGACAGACAGGACTGAGGAGCCCGTGTGCCTTGTGTCAGATCCTCCCCCACTTCGACTAGGCTGTGAGACCACACTCAGGCAAGGCCCTAAATTTGAGCCTCAGCATCCTCATCTGTAAAATGGGGATGACAGTTCCACCCTTGTGAGGCTGCTTAGAGAATTAGATGCGATAATCTCAGTGCAGCGCCTGGCTCAGGACAGGCGCCAGTGTGTCTGTGACACTGTTGTTCTTGGCATTTGCCGAGTGTGTAAGGGCTGGAACGGTTGTTGACTCGGAACCATCTCCCTGCAGCCTGTCTCCTGCTCTGCCTCCAGCTCCTAGAACAGTGGCTGTAGCACACGGTGGCTGTTTGTTGACTGACTGACTGAACTGGCTGCTTGAGTGAGCAGCCCCCAGGTGATGGGGAGGACAGGGCACAAGGGACTGAGCTGTGCCCAGTGGGCTGAGCATGGGCATCCAGCCATCTAGCTGCTTCTTGACTCCTCACTGGGGTGCCCTCGGACACCAAACCTCCTAGAGCCTCAGTGTACTCCTCTGTAAAATGGAGCCAATGATGATTCTGACCCCAGGCCCTGTCCCCGGGTTGTTGGCAGACTCATGAGAAAATGATATTAAAGGGCCGTGAGGACAGCTGAGCCTACAAATTGTTGGTGAGGTGGCCACCAGTCTGGTTTCCCAAGGCCACCTAAAGTCCAGGGGAGGAGGGTGAGATGTTCAGGCTCTGGACAGGGAAACAGGCCTCTCCCTGCCTCCAGCTGCCCGTGGTGTGAGGGGCACCTGGCTGTGCAGCCCCTCTGACACCAAGGGTACCATTATGTTGAGTCAGCTTTGTCTGGTGGCTCATCTGGGACCTTGTGAGCCTGTTCCGGCAGGAGTCTGCTAAACTCCAGCCCCAGGCAGGGGCCACCCCTTGGCCTGGGTTCCCACTGCTCTTGTGCCTATGGTCCTGTATCCCAGTGGGCCCTTAGAGGAGCCACCGTGGTGAGTTGGTGCTCCTCCTGGAGAGAAGCCCTGGGCCAGGCCTGGCACATAGTGAGTGAGCAGGTTGGGCACCTGGAAGTGGCTTAGTACCTTCTGCATGGAGCAGTAGGCATACTGTGTGTTCCGGTCTCTGAATTGCTCTTCACTTTGTGGTGAGGGGCAGGCTGGCTCACAGGGGCCTGATACGAGGGTTTTTATGCCTTTACTCCTTTGCCTTTGAGGCAGGTGGAGACCCCTGGTTCCTTACAGAAACTGAGGCCCAAAGAGGGCCAAGGTGTGGTGGAAGCCAGATGCTTTTCTGCTTTTGTGTGACTTACGTTCATGGTACAGTGGCTGTCAGCCAGGCTGTGTGCACCATCCTCTAAAGCCTCTGCACAGCGAGGCAGCTCCTGCCACTGTCTGCACACAGCCCAGGTGCACCATCCTCTAAAGCTTCTGCACAGCAAGACAGTTCCTGCCACTGCACACAGCCTGGGTGCACCGTCCTCTAAAGCCTCTACACAGCGAGGCATCTCCTGCCACTGTCTGCACACAGCGCACCATCCTCTAAAGCTTCTGCACAGCGAGGCAGCTCCTGCCACTGCACACAGACTGGGTGCACCATCCTCTAAAGCCTCTGCACAGGGCGGCAGTTCCTGCCACTGTCTGCACACAGCCTGGGCACACACTGGTCTCTAAAGCCTCTGCACAGCAAGGCTGCTCCTGCCTGTCTATACACAGCCCAGGTGCACCGTCCTCTAAAGCTTCTGCACAGCGAGACAGCTCCTGCCACTGCACGCAGACTGGGTGCACCGTCCTCTAAAGCCTCTGCTCAGTGGGGCAGCTCCTGCCACTGCATTTTGCCAATGCAAAAACAGAGATTAAGAGAGGCAGAGTGATGCAGCCAGGCTTTTGTTTTTACTTTTTCCTGGAGGTATAACTTAATACAGAAAAGTGTACACTTCTTAAGTGTACAGCTATAGGTAGCTGTGTAGCCTCCATCCAGATCCAGACCTAGAACACCCCCAGCGCCCCTGGAGGCTCCCCCGTGCTCCTCCCCGTCAATCCCCACCTGCTGCCAGCAGCTGCCCCCACTTCTGGCATCTGACAGTAGAGGCTGGCCTTGTCCGTCTCTGCACTTCATGTAAACACAGTAGCACAGCATGGCCCCTTTCCTGTAACATCGTGTTTGTCTATGCTATTGCTGTATCAGAAATTAGCTGTGCCAGGCACGGTGGCTCATGCCTGTAATCCCAGCACTTTGGGAGACTGAGGCAGGTGGATCACTTGTCAGGAGTTTGAGACCAGCCTGGCCAATATGGTGAAACCCCATCTCTACTAAAATTGCAAAAATTAGCAGGGAGGCTGAGGCAGGAGAATTGCTTGAGCCTGGGAGGTGGAGGTTGCAGTGAGCCGAGATTGCGCCACTGCACTCCAGCCTGGGCAACGGAGCGAGACTCTGCCTCAAAAAAGAAAGGGCTGGGCGTGGTGGTTCACGCCTGTAATCCCAGCACTTTAGGGGGCTGAGGCTGGTCAGGGGTGGATCATGAGGTCAGGAGATCGAGACCATCCTGACTAACACGGTGAAACCCCGTCTCTACTAAAAATACAAAAAAACTAGCCAGGCATGGTTACAGGTGCCTGTAGTCCCAGCTACCTGGGAGGCTGAGGCAGGAGAATGGCGTCAACCTGGGAGGCAGAGCTTGCAGTGAGCCAAGATCGTGCCACTGCACTCCAGCCTGGGTGACAGAGCAAAACTCTGTCTCAAAAAAACAAACAAACAAACAAACAAAAACAAAAAGAAAGAAAGAAATTGGCTGAACTTGGCCGGGCGCGGTGGCTCAAGCCTGTAATCCCAGCACTTTGGGAGGCCGAGGCGGGTGGATCACGAGGTCAGGAGATCGAGACCATCCTGGCTAACATGGTGAAACCCCGTCTCTACTAAAAATACAAAAAAAAACTAGCCGGGTGTGGTGGTGGGCGCCTGTAGTCCCAGCTACTCGGAGGCTGAGGCGGGAGAATGGCATGAACCCGGGAGGCGGAGCTTGCAGTGAGCCGAGATCGCGCCACTGCACTCCAGCCTGGGCGACACAGCGAGACTCCGTCTCAAAAAAAAAAAAAAAGAAATTGGCTGAACTGGGATTTGAACTCTCCCACTTACTCTCCCCGTAGGACCCAGAGTGCTGCCCTTGCTTACATTTCCGTCACCCTTGGAGTGAGACCCAGATCCTCCCACTGGCCACTCCTGCTCCAGCTCCTGCACCGGTCACTACCCTCCAGCCACATAGAGGGAACTTTGTTCTCAAAAGCCCTGAGCTCCTTCCTACCTCAGGACCTTTGCACTTGCTGTTCCGACCTCCCAAGCTTCTCCTTGCCTGGCTAATACCCTCAGGGCCCAGCTGGAGTGTCACCTCCTCTGCCAGGCAGGGCCTTCCTGGTGCTTGTTATCAGGCTAGTTCACGCTTTTCCACAGTGCCCGTGTCATTTGTGATAGTATGTGTTACGCATCTGCTCGCTTTAGACAGTAAACTCCAGGAGGCAGGGATGGTGTCTGCTGAGCTCACGACTGGTCCCCGGTGCCTTTCGTGGGTTCATTCATTCTTCTTCCTGTCATCTGTTCCTTCAGCAAGTCCTGAGCACCTGGCATGTGATAGCATCTTGCTAGTATTTGTTGAGTGGATGAGTGGATGAATGAATGTCCATCTGTCTGTAAAGCCCATACTCTTTCTACTACATTCCATCATCTCGGACACCCCTCTCTTGGCCCCAGTTTCCCCAGTTGTCAAATGAAGGAACCAAACCTTCCCTTCCTGGCTAAGTTCAGATTCTGAGGATGTGAGGCAAGTGGGCTGACTTACAGCCCAGCTGCGCGGGGCAGTGACCATAGGCTACAAGGCGGGTTCTGCACCGCCCCCAGTGCCTGGCGGAGTACTTTCCACACCTGCACCACTAGAGCCTCCAGGCTGCTGTTGGGGTGCAGGGCTCAAGGCCTAGATATGTCAAGGGGCTTGCTGAGGCCACACATCTGACCACAACCTCAGGGCTCCAAGCTCAGCCTGCTGGGCCTCAAGGGCAGGAAGAGGGTCTCCTCCCCTCAAGGGTCTGGGAGGCACTGGGAACAGGGGTGGTGACGGGGGTCCCTGGTGGACCTGGGTTCCTGCCTGACTTAACCCCACATGGCTGTGTGGCTTTGGTAAGTCACTTTCTCTTGTGGGCTGTAGAAATGGGAATTGTCTCTCCCTGACAGGGCCTCTGAGGCTGACGAGATCTCAGGGAGCACGCGGTAGGTCTCTGGGAGGCCAGCTGTCTCCAGGGCATGCGGCGGAACTGGGCCTCTGCCGGGAGCTGTGCGGCACAGTAGCTCGGGGCTTAGCGGCTTGTCAGCCAGGCGGGCGGGTGTCCTGGGGCCGGGTTTGATTAGTTCAGGTTGACAGTCGCGCTCCGCGGCGCTGCCGGGAGGGGAGCCCGTGATTACCCTAATGAAGCTTGAACGCAGTTTGTCATCCAAACAGCTGGTTCGTAGCTGTGCTGCTGCCAGCTGCCCGACTCAGCAGTGCAACCGCATGCCCAGGACCGCCCCAGCCCCGAGCAGCCCTGCCACCTGCTCGATGGATGACCAGGGCAGGGGGTGGCAGCCCTGGGTGGGCTGTGGGGCAGCCCCAGGGGAATGAGATGGGCCACCCAGGGGTGGGGGACTTGGCAGAGCCTTAGACCAGTGAAGCAGGGCAAATTCTCAGGACATTCACAGGCAGCCGCTTATCTAGGCCTCAGTTTCCCCATCTATAAAGTAGTATTGGTGACCTTGCAGCTTCAAGTTTCTGAATTCAGGCTGAACTATTGCCTCCTCTGGGAATACTTCCCGGACTCTGGGCTGGATCAGGAGCCTACAGGGGTGCCCACAGCCCTCAAGGCAGGCCCTGCCACCCTGATGGCCCTGTGTTGTCACTGAAGGTTGAGAGTTGTCATGTCTCACTCATCTACTCATTTATTCATTTAATAAATAGTAAGAACACATAGCAGTGAGCAAGACAGTACCAGTTCTGCATTCATGGAGTTTTCAGTCTGGTTTGGGGGAGACTCATGGGGCTGTGACCTCATCTAGGGGCTAGGGAAGACTTCCTGGAGGACATAGCATCTGACCTCAGAACAACCAGCAGGGGAGAGACACAGAGAAGAGTGTTGCAGGCAGGAGGAACAGCATGTACAAAGGCCCTGAGGTGGGAGGGAGGGAGCAAGGTGTTTGGAGGGATGTTGGGCACCAGGGACACTCTGCAAACGTCAGTGCCTCAGGGACTTATTCCTGCCCTGTGCTCAGCAAGTTCACTGTGATGCCCTCTCATTGACCCTTTCTGATGGCCCTGGAAGGAAGGATCACTGTTTCATGCTGCAGATGAGGAAATTGAGACCCACAGCTTAGAAGGCAGTGCCCTCCAGTCCTCTGCAGCCTCCAGCCTGCCTGGCAGCCCCCTGAGAGGCCCTGGCCAGGGGCTGTCTGCTCAGCCTGGAGTGGAATCTGCAGGGGCACTCAGATGGGATGGGAGTGGGCCTGGGTTCCCGTTGAGGCCCTAAGCTCTTGCCTGGTGGAGGAGGCCAACAGGAGGGGCCCACAGGCAGCCCAGGGCCTCTGCTAGATGGCGGGGCAGGTTTCCTATTACTCTGGGCCAGGACCTACCTGTATTTGAACTTGGTGGCCCCTGGTGAGTTCATACTCCCTCCACCTCCCACTGAGCCCACAGCCAGTTCGGGGCCACACTTTCCCACTTGGCTTTGCTTGGGAATGGGGCGGGCGGGCAGGGGGAGGAAGGGGACTCAAGCGGGGAGCGGCAATGGAGTGGGCAGTGGCCTGCAGCCCCAAGAGCCTCTAGCCTCCCCCATGGCCAGCCCTGGGCTGCTTCCCGGTTTCTCTGCCACCGTCTATGGCTGGGCCACCCTCTCAGCCCTCCTGCATCCCTGCAGTGGCCTCCTGGGTGGCAATCCAGCATGTGTCTACTATGGTCATCCCAACCCCACCTTCCATCCTGTCTCCTTGCTTTTTCCACCCCACACCGTCGATGTCTCCCTGTTACCACTGCACAAAGCCCACGTTCTGACTCGGCATTCATGGCCTCCCAGCCTCGAGCCCCGCTTCTCTCCTCCTTGAGCCTGCTCGCCCCTCTCACTTTGCTCCTGAATATCCATGGTCTCTTCCTCCTGCAGAGGTGAGTGTGAGGCCCTGAGTCCTACATGGCCATCTGTCCTGTGGCCATTCTCCTGGCAGGTGCGTTCAGGCTGGGCGCCAGACTCGCCAGGTGCTCACCCCTATAGCTGGGCAGACGGAAGCAGCCCTTGGCAGCCTGTGTGCTGGGGATGAGGATGGTTTCTGGCCTTGCTGCGGGAAGGGAGGAATTCCCTCCGCTCTGCTGCCTCCTTATCACTGCTTGGTGTGACTGCACTGCCGCCTGCCCGAGATGGTGCTGGTCCTGGAAGAGAATGGTTTATCAGATTCTCTCCCGGGCTCTTGGAGACCCCACCAGTCTCTGTCCTGGCTCAGAGAGGGAGTGGGGAAATGAAATGAACAAACGGGGCTGCAGAGTGAGCTGGGGGATGCTAGGAGACCCGTGTGGACAGAGCAGGCCCCAGCCGGCCTGGGCCTGGGGTCATGTGGTTCGGGCGTCTCAGGCTTCCCACACAGTGGACAGGGAGGCACGAGGCTGGAGAGAGCACCAGGATGCTTGAGGCTTGCCCTGTCCCAGCCTGTGACGTTCACCTGGGATGCCCTTCCCTGGCTAAGACCTGGGGTGGGGTCTTTCCCCTGGTCTGGGGCAGGCCTTAGCAAAGGGGTTTAGTGAACGAGTAAACACTGACATTCCCGAAGAGGTGCTGAGCCCTGACTGTGTGCCAGCACCTGGATTAAGCATTTCTTTTTTTTTTTTTTTTGAGACGGAGTCTCGCGCTGTGTCACCCAGGCTGGAGTGCAGTGGCGCGATCTCGGCTCACTGCAAGCTCTGCCTCCCAGGTTCAGGCCATTCTCCTGCCTCAGCCTCCGAGTAGCTGGGACTACAGGCGCCCGCCACCACGCCCGGCTAGTTTTTTGTATTTTTAGTAGAGACGGGGTTTCACCATGTTAGCCAGGATGGTCTCGATCTCCTGACCTCGTGATCCGCCCGCCTCCGCCTCCCAAAGTGCTGGGATTACAGGCTTGAGCCACCGCGCCCGGCCTGGATTAAGCATTTCACATGTGTGATCCCCTTGACTCTACCCACAACCCTGTGAGGTGGCGTGGTTCTCCCCATTTTATAGACCAGGAAACGGAGGCACAGAGAAGTTAAGTGACTTGCTCAGGGCATGGGGGAGTGGATGAGCTGGCATTTGATCCTGGGTGGTCTGAAGCTAGAGCCTGGACCTGCAACCAAGAGATGAAGGTGGGAAGGGGGTTGGACGGGGGACCAGGCCAGGTTCACGGGAGCTGTGCTTGAGCCCTGTGGGATTGGGGACTGCTGGAGCCTTAGAGCTGAGCTGCCTCCACACACGCCCTCAGTGGGCCTAGACCTCGGAGCCACGTGCCTGGACCCTGAGAGCACCCATCCCTTGTCTTGCCTCGGGGAAACCCACAGGACGCCCCACAGGGGCTGCTTATTTGCTGGAAATATGTTCCGGAGAGCTGGGCCCTGCAGAGGCTGTGTCCAGTCTGGCTGGAGTGGACAAGTGGGCAGAATAGCTAGAGACATGTGGTTCTCCTGCAGAGAGAGCAGCTCATGCCCCCTGCATGGCTGAGCCTGGGAGGGTGGGTGGAGAAGGTGCATTCGTTCAGTTGAGAGAAGACAAGTCCTGACCTGACAATAGTAATGGCAGATCAGATGCTCATGGAGGTGAAAGTAACATCACAGCTGACACAAGGGCTGTGAAGACTGAAGGAGGTCAGGGAGGCTTCCTGGAGGAGGAGGCCCAGAGCTATGAAGGGACAGAGGTAGGAATTAAATGAGGAAGCAGGGAACAGTGTGCAAGGCTAAGAGAAAGCCTGTGCAAAGGCCCTGCTATAATTTGAGGCTGGGGAAGGCAACCTGTGTTTTTTGAGCAAGAGGGTCTGAGGGCGGGGGTGCGGTACCTGATGAGCTGGGCCCTCTGCGAGAAGTCACATGAGATGTCAGACATGGACTTTTGGATTTTGTGAATCTGGAATGTCCTCAGAGCCCCAGAGCTAGAAGTCTCAGGGTTCACAGCCCAGCTCCACCTCTTCCTCTGCTTTCAGTCTCAGGTAAGGAGGGTGCCATCTCTGAGCCTCGGTTTTCTCATCTATAAAATGGGCTCACTGTCCCATCAAAGCCTGCACGTGAGAACTCATTGTGGGAATGTATGTGAAGTGTCTATTCGAGGTGCCCTGGCCCGAAGGTTCCACGTGGGAAATGAGTGAGCCGTGTCTCCTGTCCCATTTCCTGGGGTTCCCACTCACCCTTCGGGCCCAGCTGCAGGTTGGTGGAGAGGCCTGTGCCCTGCACCTCTGGTTTCTATCTCATTGGCAGGTTGGGGGAGGGGGAGTTCATGGCCAAGGTCAGAGGTGCCTTCCCTCAGCAGGGTCTTCTGAGGGCCATGGCAGGTGCCCACCGCTCCGCCTTCTGTTCCTTCAGCACGTGGCCTCTCCCCACCTGGGGATATATTCAGGAAGAGTTGGATCTAGCAGCATTCTTAGCTCCTGTGCCAAGGGCATTGCCATGGCCCCTCTACCTCAGTGCCAGCCTCCAGAGTCAGCCCTGGGGTAAACCCCGGCTTATCTCTGTGGGCACCCAGTGCCTCTGCCCCCTCCTCTCCAAGCTGGGATATAACCCCTCGCCTCATGGTTGCCGCGAGGGTTAGAGTCTCTTGGAGAAGTGCCTGGCACACAGTCATCATTGAATACGTGATCATTCTTCTCCTTCCTGATCTGTTGCCAGATCGTGTCACGCCGTGGAGAAAGATCTGCCCTTTCCTCACCATAAAAGGCATTCCCGAAATGCTTGGGAAAGGATTAAGTGGCCGAGTGGCTGCTGCAGAGCAGGGTGCTTGTGCCCAGCGCTCTGGCTCTGGACTCACCTGGCTGTGTGACATCAGGCAGGTGTGGCCCTCTCTGGGCTCTTCTGTTGAAGATGAACAAGGTTGATGCTGCTCTGGTGGAACCCCCTAAGAGAGAGGACAGGACAGCTCTTTGCCAGTGTAAAGGTTCTGTCCACACTACAGTTATGGTTTTATAGACGAGGAAACTGAGGCCCAGAGGGGTGATGTGCTAGCCTTGGGTGGCCTGGCTAAATGGCAGGGCTGAGCCTGCTACCTGGCTCCCTGAGGCTTTGAGTCCAGGGCTCTCGCTGGTGGCCCCCATCCTTACCCAGAACCTGGCATCCGTTAGCTGGGCACAAATGCCTGCCCTAGATTGAAGAGCAGGGAGTTGGAAGCACGTCACAGGCCAGATGTCCTGTGACAATAACCAGAGCAAGACAGATGCTGGTGCCCGGGAGAAGCCATGGCTTACTCACCTGAGGACAGCAATAATAGCAGTGCCTGTGCCTCTGAACCCCGCCAACCCTGTGAGCTAGGGCCCTGATCCCCACTTTCAGCATGAGAAGCCGAACCTCAGAGAGGCATGCTGGCTCCAGGCAAGTCGGCTGCAGAATTGGGGCTCGGAAACACGGTGTCTTGCTCCTCACAGCCTCCACTTCCCAGCTCTGGCAGGTGACGGTTCCCTGTCCTTTGTAGCCTCAGGGTGCCATCTTTGGGTGCAGGCCAGCTTCTGGACTGTGAGCTCCTTGAGGGCCTCCCTTTGTCCTGCCTACCTGGGACGCCTGGCACGATGCCCAGGCCGAAGGGCTCACTACACAGACCTGGGCAGAATTGAGTGAAGTCTCATGGCTTCCCCTCCCCTCGAGCTGGTGTGACTTGCCACCGTGTGCATGAGTAGTGCTTGGGCTGGTGCCAGTCCTGCCTCTTGGGAGAGGAAATCAGGGTTTACTGGGCAGGAAAGGGTGGTCTTGCTGCGACAGTCATGTGGGCCTGGCCCCGGGGGCCCCATCTGTTGAGGTGAGGAGAGGCTGAGTGGAGGCCACTGGGCAGAGGCACTTTTCCTGGAGGTTTTGCCTCGCAGAGCCAGCCTGGGGGTGGCTGCTGCTGCCCTGGGCTTCCCAGGGAGGAACATTTCCTCGCCTGGCCCCATGCCAGAATATCCAGGGGCACACAGAGGTGGCGGCTCCAGCACCATAGAGTATCTGTGCCCAGTCGGGAGGAGGCCCAGAGGAGCAGAGCTCTGGTTAGCGGGGCGCTGGCCCAGCAGCCTGAGCACGGAGAGGCATCTGGAGTTGGGGCTGCCGGCAGAGAGCTCAGCGTACTCCCACCTGCCCATACATTCAGCGGTTTCCTGAGTCCGAGCAGGGCAGGAAGACAAAGAGGGAGCGTCCGGGTCTGCACCCTCAGGCACCAGGCGAGGGCCAAGGGGAGAACCCAGTTTTGGGACGAGGCATCCGAGCCTGGCTTCTTCTGGCCTCTCCTCGTCCACAGACCTGAGGCAGGCCGTATTCCCCACGTGCCTTGTATTCCCTCTGGGCTCTGGGTCCTCACCTGCAGGATGGAGATAATGAGACTCCCCAGGCTGCTGGGAGATCAGCTGAGACAGTGGCTGTGAAAGGACATTAGCAAACCACACCATTCAGAGCAAATGGTGGGGATTATTTTCTTAAATGGTGGAGATTATTTTTTCTCAAGTGGTGGGGATTATTTTCTCGGATGATGGAGATTATTTTCTCGGATGATGGAGACTATTTTCTCGAATGGTGGAGATTATTTTCTCAGATGATGGAGATTATTTTCTCCGATGGTGGAGATTATTTTCTTAAATGATGGAGATTATTTTTTCTTGGATGGTGGGGATTATTTTCTCGGATGGTGGAGATTATTTTCTCCAATGGCAGGGATCATTTTCTCGAATGGTGGGGATTATTTTCTCTAATGGTGGAGGTTATTTTCTCGGATAGTGGAGATTGTTTTCTCCAATGGCGGGGATCATTTTCTCGAATAATTCATTTCTCCATTCTTCATGTCCATTCCTTTCTTGGATGGTGGTCTTCCTTGGGCTCTTCTATTTGTCCTCCAGTTCCATTTCTCTTATCCATTCCATTCCATTCCACTGTTCCATCTCCCTTCCATCTCATTCCTTCCATCCACTGTTTCCTCCATCCACTACCATCCACCACCACCACCACCACCACCACCACACTCCATCCTTCCTTTTCCATCCACCACCACCACCACCTCCGTCGCCGTCACCCGCCACCTCCGTCGCCATCGCCGCCACCGCCGCCGCCATGCGCCATCTTTATCAGATCATAAAATGCGCCATCGCCATATCCAGATCATGCGCCGCCGTCATATATCCGTCATATATATCCGCCATAATCCGTCCGCCGCCATCGCCATAACGTCAGATCATGCGCCATATGGATCATGCGCCATCGGTCAGTCGCCGCCATCGAGTCATGGTAACCATGTTATAAACATCAGGTCATGTCTCGCCGCCATATCGATCGCTGGTCGCCATCGCCGCCATGGCATCCGTCATGCGGAAACGCCGCCGATCATGCGCCAGATCATATAACGGGTGCGCCATACTTCATGGTATCCGTCATGCGCCATGCGGGTATCAATCGCCGCCATCAGGTCGCCTGGTCGCCATGGTCAGTCGCCGCAAAGATCGCCGCCGCCAGATCATGCCATGCGCCGCCATCCATCATGATCATGAATCGCCGCCGCCGCCGTCATGAATCCATGCATGTTGTCATATGCGGTAGATGCGCGGTATGCGCCACCAGATGCACTATCCACCCTTCCCCACCACCTTTCCACTACCATTATCCCTCCACAACCATTCATTTTGGTGTCATCCATTCGTCCGGCTCCAACTGCATTCATTTCCAGTCCCATCCTGAGTCTACTCTGTGTGCCATTTATCCTGGCTTTCCATTTCTACCTCTAGGGCCCTCCCATGCTTGATAATGGTCTGATCCCACCACCACTGCCACTCTCCCAGCCTGCTTCCCTTCTCCCTCCCTCCGCCACCACTTCCTGCTTCCAGCATTTGCTATATCCCCTGCCTGAGCAGCTCTCACTTTGGAGCCCTCATTAGCCACCGGGTCAGCTGCCACCTCCTCCCAGAGACCAGCCTGGCTGACTGAGGTAGCACCCCCCATTTCTTCCACTGTCATCCCTGTTCCCTCCTTTGACAGGTTGCCCCTTCCCCTGTAATGCTAATAATGACCTCTGAGGCATTCCTGCTTCAATGTCATGGAATCCAGTGGCTGCCTATCTAGGTGGCCCCAGCCCTGGCTGCCAGTGCCATCCTGCCATCCACCTGCCCTTCCACGGGGCTCAGACCCTTCCAGACTTGGGACACGAGGTGGGACGGCTCTAGTGAGCTTTAGCCCTCTAGACAGAGGCCAAAGGAGGCTAACTCCAGGTGGGCCAGGTGTGATGGATCACACCTGTAATCTCAACACTTTGGGGGAGGCTGAGGTGGGTCACCTGAGGTCAGGAGTTTGAGACCAGCCTGACCAACATGGAGAAACCCCGTCTCTACTAAAATACAAAATTAGCCAGGCATGGTGGCAGGCACCTGTAATCCCAGCTGCTTGGGAGGCTGAGGCGGGAGAATCCACTTGAACTTGGGAGGTGGAGGTTGCAGTGAGGCTGGTCCTTCGTGCATCCAGCCTGGGCATCAAGGGTGAAACTCCATCTCAAAAAAGCGAAAAACAGCCAGGTGAGGTGATGGGGCCTGGGCCTGGGGATGTGAGGGCTTCCCACTGCCAGGAGGCAGTTCATTCCCTCAGGCACTCGTTCATTCCCTCAGGCACTCATTCATTTACTCAGGCACTGATTCATTTACTCAGGCACTCATTCATTCCCTCAGACCTCATTCGTTCCCTCAGGCACTCATTCATTTACTCAGGCACGCATTCATTTACTCAGGCACTCATTCATTCCCTCAGACACTCATTCGTTCCCTCAGGCACTCATTCATTTTACTCAGGCACTCATTCATTTTATCAGGCACTCATTCCATTTCCCTCAGACTTTTCCATTGGTTCCTCAGGCACTCATTCATTTACTCAGGCACTCATTCATTTACTCAGGCACTCAGGTGCTTACTCACTCACTCACTCACTCACTCACTCACACTCTTTTGGTCACTCAGCACTGGTGTGTTAGGAACCTTCCTGCTGGCCACACACTCCATGCCTAACAAATGCTGAGCCAGTGAATGAACCAACATCCTTCCTCTCCTGGGCGCAGCCTTTCTCAGCGCAGTTCAGGCCCTGCCTCCTCCACGGGAGCTCCTCCCCAGGGAGACCCTGGACCTTCACTGCTGACGTGTGATCTTGAGGAAGGGCCCTGTCTGTGGCTCTGACGACTTCCAGCAGACCCCTTCTCTCTCTGACGGCTGCTGGGAAGCCTGAGCCAGATTGGCAGCGAGCCTCTGAAAGGCCCTTATGGTGCGTGCTGGGCTCACTCCCCAGGGTCCTCTTATACATCTTCTGAGTGTTCACAGCTGCCCCTCCAGGCCCGCACAGCAAGCCCTCAGTAAATCTTTACCGAGTGAACGAATGAATGAATGAATTCTTTATTCTCTCTGCCTCCCTTAAGTGCCACTGCCTGTTTTGTGTTTCCTCGGATTCTTTTTGAATGAGAAAGGAAGAACAAGAACAATAGCAATATTAATAACAGCAGCCGTAATACCTGCTCATATTTATTGAGCAATTGCTGAGTGCTGGGCCTTGTTCCAAATATTTTACATGTATGAATTCATCTCATTGTCCCAGGCCTGTGAGGTAGGTGTTAGTCTCCCTACTTTTTTATTTTTATTATCTTTTTTTTTTTTTTTTTGAGACGGAGTCTCGCTCTGTCGCCCAGGCTGGAGTGCAGTGGCCGGATCTCAGCTCACTGCAAGCTCCTCCTCCCAGGTTTACGCCATTCTTCTGCCTCAGCCTCCCGAGTAGCTGGGACTACAGGCGCCCGCCACCTCACCCGGCTAGTTTTTTTGTATTTTTTTTTAGTAGAGACGGGGTTTCACTGTGTTAGCCAGGATGGTCTCGATCTCCTGACCTCGTGATCCGCCCATCTCAGCCTCCCAAAGTGCTGGGATTACAGGCTTGAGCCACCGTGCCTGGCCTATCTTTTTTTTTTTTTTTTAAAGATGGAGTCTCGCTCTGTCACCCAGGCTGGAGTGCAGTGATGTGATCTCAGCTCACTGCAACCTCTGCCTCCCGGGTTCAAGCAATTCTCATGCCTCAGCCTCCTGAGTAGCTGGGATTACAAGTGTTTGCCACCATGCCTGGCTAATTTTTGTATTTTTAGTAGAGATGGGGTTTCACCGTGTTGGCCAGGCTGGTCTCAAACTCTTGACCTCAAGTGATCGGCCCACCTCCACCTTCCAAAGTGCTGGGATTATAGGTGTGAGTCACCGCGCCCAGGCTAGTCCCCCTATTTTACATGAAGAAGCTGAGTACCCAGCGAACCAGCAATTTGCTAGTTGTAGGTTGCAAGGCTCCTGAGCGTGGAGTTGGGGTGTGAACACAGCAGGGAATTACAATGGTAATTGTTAAAAGTAGTCCCTGGTGGCTCAAGCCTGTAATCCCAGCACTTTGGGAGGCCGAGATGGGCGGATCACGAGGTCAGGAGATCGAGACCATCCTGGCTAACACAGTGAAACCCCGTCTCTACTAAAAAATACAGAAAACTAGCCGGGCGAGGTGGCAGGCGCCTGTAGTCCCAGCTACTCGGGAGGCTGAGGCAGGAGAATGGCGTGAACCCGGGAGGCGGAACTTGCAGTGAGCTGAGATCCAGCCACTGCACTCCAGCCTGGGCGGCAGAGCAAGACTCCGTCTCAAAAAAAAAAAAAAAAAAAGTAAAAAGGAGTCCCTTTTGTCGAATAGGGGACAGGAGCCCTGGAAAGCTTCCCTGTGAGCCATGCCTCTGCAGAAGAGTGGACAGGGGTGTAGAGCTGCATATGGGGTCCTGGGCCCTTAGGGTGACCTGGCCGCAGGAGCCGGGAAGCAGGCGTGTGAGTGGAGCTGGGACCTGGCTCACAGAGCTGGCCATGGGGCAGGCTTCTTCCTTCCAGTCCCTGCTGGGGCCACCCTTGTGTTCCCCAGAGGGGCTGCGTCCAGTGAGCCACATGGCCTGCGTTGCCTGTCCCTGGTGCCAGGCATTCTCTCATGCTCTGAAGTGCCGCCTGTCTGGAGCCTCTGTCCGTCACTGAGCGGTCAGGGTACGGCAGCCCCCAGGTCTACCTCTGGCCAAGAAGGCCTTAAATCTGCTCCCAGCCCTTGCTCCTGAATTGCTTGCACGGCTTTTACAGTTGCTTGGGGAACTGTAAGTCTGCGCTGCCTGACTCCTGTGTATTTAAATTCTCAGCCATAATGTTATATTAACTCATTTTTTGCAGTTTCCTGGGAGACTGTGTGTACATTACTGGGCGGTGGTGGAGTGGGAATGGCCATGCCTGTGGACAAACACAGCTGTGAGTGTGCCTGGCGCTGGGAGCTGATCTGGGGGCCCCCACCTCTGGTGGGTCCCTCATGAGAGGCATTTCCTGCCAGCCAGGTGTTCACGGTAGCTGAGTCCCCTCTGCCGCCCCTGGCAAAGTTGCAGATGCAGCCATTTGGCTGATAAACAGGGATTCCCAGCTTGGGATGACTCTGGAGCTCCAGGGAGGCCTGTGGGTCACGTGTCTTTTGTTCATTTATGCACTGCCAGGTGCATTCATCCCCACATCAGTCCCCACACACGTGTTGAGCACCTGCTGTGTACACAGCCTGGAGATACAGCAGGAATGCAACTGACTGTGCTCTATTCTCCTGGAGATGAAGTGCTAGGGGAGAGGGATGTTCACTTGATGGACAAATAAATCCCCAGTGCAGGCCGGGGACTGGATCGGCCGTGAGAGGAAGGGCTGGCGGTGGGGGTTGAGGTGGAGGAAGGGCACACTGAGGCAGAGACCTGAAGGAGAAAAGGGGCTGGTGTCCAACCCCTGTGTGTGAATCGACACAACAAGGCCCTGAGGGTCATCATGCCCGTTTCACCGGTGACGCCTAAGGTCCACAGCTGCTAAGTGGCAACGCATCAGACCCAGGCTGTACGGCTCTATCCTGCCTGCTGTCACTGCTGCATTCCATGGCTCTCTGGGAAGGACATTTTAGGTGGGCAGAACAGAACCTGCAAGGGTCCAGAGGCCCGAAGGAGGCTGGTAATTTTGAGAAACAGCCAGAAGGCGGTGTGACTGGAGTAGAGTGAGCAGAGGTGAGAATGGAAGCGGAGAAGGCGGAGAGGTCGAGGAGGGGGCAATCTCGAAAGTGAAAGTAGGGGCTCACTGTGCTTCTTCATCTTGCTCCTGAACCGAGGTGGCAGTGGTGGGAATGGAGGGAAGATGGGAAACAGCAGAGCAGAGCCTTGGGGTAGAGCTTGGAGTAGAGCAGTGGGGCAGGATCCGGGGGCTCAGGGCTGGGAGAGCCCAGGTGCTGGGGTGGGAAGGAGAAGGAGACTTCCTGGGAAAGGCCTTGCAGGTAGGGGTAAGGGGATCCAATGACACAGCTGCAGCACAGCCCTGCTCTGGGGTGGGAAACCCAGGACTCCCAGCTGGCTTCCCTGAACTCCTCGCCTGTCCACTGTGGAGTTCATCCAGGCCGCTGCAGGGTGTGAAGAAGGGCCCAGAGTCAGCCCTGACATGTCGTTTAGTTGTTTATTTGTCCTCAGTTTCTTTTTTTTTTTTTTTTTTTTTTTTTTGAGACAGAGTCTCGCTCTGCCGCCCAGGCTGGAGTGCAGTGGCCGGATCTCAGCTCACTGCAAGCTCCGCCTCCTGGGTTTACGCCATTCTCCTGCCTCAGCCTCCCGAGTAGCTGGGACTACAGGCGCCCGCCACCTCGCCCAGCTAGTTTTTTGTATTTTTTTAGTAGAGACGGGGTTTCACCGTGTTAGCCAGGATGGTCTCGATCTCCTGACCTCGTGATCCGCCCGTCTCGGCCTCCCAAAGTGCTGGGATTACAGGCTTGAGCCACCGCGCCCGGCCCTCAGTTTCTTCATCTGGGAAATAGGGATCCTGATACTCATGGGGGGTTAGGAATCCTGGTTGCAAAGTTCCAGCGCTGGTAGAAGTGAAAACCCTGCCCGTTGACTACTTGCTGCCTCATTTGATTCTGTGGGCTCAAATAACGTCCTATTTTACTGGGAGGGAACTGAAGGTCCGAAGTGAAATGGCTTGCCCAGAGCCCTGCTGGCTAGGCTCAGGAGGCAGGGGAGGTCTGGGGAGAGAAGCCTGGGATGAGGTCCCCTGTCTCCCCAACACACACGATGAGAGCCCCCGTGGCCTTCCATGGCTGCCCAGGCAGGAGCGGGGCCAGGGTTGCTTGGAGCACTTAGGGAGTTTAGAGCAGCGGCAGGTGGACTGGCCCCCAGATCCTCATGCCTGTGGAGTGGAACGGCAGGGCCAGAGGAGTACTCTTCTCCATGCAGTACGTGCTGCTTGGAATGTCCTCCCCCAGCCCCCAGCCAAGTCTTCATCCTTCAAGCCTTAGCTCTGGTCAGCACCTCCTCCAGGAAATCTTCCTAGACTTTACCTGTGATGGTCACATACCTCCTTAGTGTCCTCATAGCACCATATCTGCCCTCCCATGGCCAGCCTGAATGTTCCCTGCATGTGGGGCTGTGTCTGAGTCCTCTCATGCCCCCAGTACCCCTTACAAGGTGTGGCACGGAGCAGGTGTCAGAGAATGCTTTTAGAACAGAGCTGGAGTGATCTCAGGTCAGGGCAGTACCAGGGCCCTAAGCCCCGTTGGGCAGGTGCCACCGCTGGCTGATTTCATGGCCCCAGGCCTCAGCAGGCCACAGGGTCAATCAGGAGCACCCCGGACACCCACCTGGAGGTGGCCAGTGCCCCCACCCCCATACTGGGACCTGCTTATCAACAGCAGGCCCTGATGGCATCCCTGTGTCTGGAAGTACCAGAGCAGTGCCAGCTGAGACAGCAGTGCCCTCACAAGCCCTGGGCTTCCATAGAAACCCCAGGTCACTTGCAGCCTGGTGACTGGGGGCCTGGAGTCATCCCTTACTCGTGGTCCCTGATGAAGACTTGGCTGGGCAGTGCTAGGGCTCACTGGGCAGAGGGCAGCATCCTGACTCCTGCCCGGCCCAGGCCTGCTCTCTGGAATCATCCCTGAGTGCCAGCCTCTGTTCTTCGTCTTAATGAGGAAAGCTCTTCTCTCCTCCCTGCCATCCCCCCATTCTTCCAAAATGAATTTACCGTTCCGCTGCGCTGCACTCCTCCCTCCTCCTCCTCCCCTCTCCTCTCACAGGCCGCGAGGGAAGTGGAGGGTGTTATTGTATATTTTAGCCAATTGTTCCCTGTACGCCCCAGTCTCTTTGGGGTGGGGCTGGGGGGATGGGGAAGTAAGTAAATTATATATTGAACTCCTAACTGGAGCTGAGGCCTTGTGGTTTCCATGGCAACTGGGCTGGAAATAGCTCGGCGTGACATCAGCATGGTACAGGTATAGCCAGATCCAGCCGTTCCCCAAACAAGCTGGCTCCAAGGGGAGCAAGAGATGTGCGGCTAATTAGCATATGCAAATCACACCTGGCGAGCAGGGCAGGGCCTGGGATGCCCCAGTGGGGCCTGTGGCCATGGCCAGGGCCTCTGGCAGGTAAGCGGGCTGGGGGTGCTTGTGGGGTCAAGGTCCAGGCTGCCCTGGGCACGGGTGGGCCTGGGCCTGCCTGCCCCATAGGGCTCTGGGAGTGTGGCCAATGGGGCTGCCAGGGGATGGACAGGCATGCACGGCAGGCAGCCAGGAGGGTGCCCCGCCTGGGCTCTAGTGGTATCTGGCTCCTATTGGCTCATGGGTGCCTTTGAAGCTGGCTACCTAATTGGGCCCTGCTGGCTGGCTGCCATTTTTCTCTGTAGCACTGTGAGGGAGGGATCGCCCTGTGCCCACCTCAGCTCCCTTCCTCCACCCTCCCCACTGCTGGACATGGGAAAGGCCCACAGAACCTGCACCCTCCCGCTGTCCTGCGGCTAAGTCTACCCCCAACCCCCCCAGCCCCCAGCAGGGATGCAGGAGCAGAGCCTTGGGCCAGTCACTTGGCCTCTCCAAGTCTCAGTTTCCACCTTGGTGAGATGGGGGTATTTTTCTCTGCCCATGTACCAGGTATTGAGTGGTTAATGAGGTGACACTGGGGAAGGGCCTAGGTGGGCTTGGTGGGCCAGACATAGTGGGAGGAGGACGAGGTTTATCCGTCATCTGTGTTTAAATCGAAGCTTGGTCACCCAGCGCCGCCCCTCCTTCCCCACCACACACACACACAAACACACGCTCTGGGGAGACTTGAGAACTTGCAGTAAATTTCTGGGCGAGGTGAAATATTGCCACCTTCAGCGTGGTGATTTCCACGCTAGGGCTCTTGGCTGAACCTCCGACATTCAAGCTGGGAGTGCTCTGTGGCTAAATGAGATAATTTATTCATTTCAGCAAATGCTGAGGGTGTGCCGAGTGAGGGCGGGCGGGGAAGGTGGGGTGAGTCAGACATGGCCAAGCACACAGAGCGCTCAGTCTGCAGGGGAGGCAGACAGATAGTGTCGCCAGTGCTCTCTGGGGGATTTGGGGTGTCTGGGAAGAGTGTTGAGGACATGAGACTGTTGAAGATGCCTTAAGGGCATGCCAGAGTCCACTTGGCAGCGAAGGGGGTAAGGAAGGGCATTCCGGGAAGAGAAAAGCAGTGGGCACAGAGGCTCGGAGGCGGGAAAAGATGCCTGGCAATTGGGGAAAGGGTGACACTTGGCTGGAGTAAAGTGGTGGAGATGAGACCAGATAGTTCTGCCAGTGTCAGCTTCAGAGGGGCTGGAGGCCAAAGAGTTTGTGATCCAGGAGGCAGAGGGAGCTATCGGTGGTGCTTGAGCAGGGAAGTGATGTGTTCAGATCCTGGCTTCAGAAAGAAAAGGTGGGCCAGCAGCGTGCGGTGGCTCACGCCTGTAATCCTAGCACTTTGGGAGGCCGAAGAAGGCAGATCACTTGAAGTCAGGAGTTCAAGACCAGCCTGGCCAACATGCTGAAACCCTGTCTCTGCTAAAAGTACAAAAATTAGCCAGGCATGGTGGTGCATACCTGTAGTCCCAGCTACTCAGGAGGCTGAGACAGGAGAATCGCTTGAACCTGGCGGATGGTGGAGGAGCCTCTGCCCACCTTGCCCTGCTCTGACCCTCCTGCCTCTGACAGATTAACTTGTGGGCCAGTCTGTCTCCTTGAGTATGCATGATGTGCCCCTGCTGCATGGGTGCAGTGAAGGTCCAGGGGACTGAACTGAGCAGACTCCCACGCTAGTGCTCTTTTGGGTGTCACATTTTCACAGGGTCACCGTTTGGGAGCATCTTCTCATCACTCTGGCCCTGGAAGCGTGCAAGCACTTTGCAGTCTTTATTCCATTTGTTCCTGGTGACTTTCCTGGCCTGCAAACCTGCCTGGATCCCTTCTTTCTCAGAAGCTGCTAGGGCTCCCTGGTGCTCAGATAAAGTCCAAACCCCGCCTTGATGTGGCCTCTTGTCTTTAAATCTTTATTTATTTATTTATTTATTTTTTGAGACAGAGTCTTGTTCTGTTACCCAGGCTGGAGTGCAGTGGCGCGATCTCAGCTCACTACAACCACCGCCTCCTGGGTTCAAGTGATTCTCCTGATTCAGCCTCCCAAGTAACCTGGATTACAGGCATAGACCACCACGCCCAGCTAATTTTTTATATTTTTAATAGAGATGGGATTTCACCATGTTGGCCAGGATGGTCTCAAACTCCTGACCTCAATTGATCCACCCACCTTGGCCTCCCAAAGTGCTGGGAGCCACCCCGGGCGTGAGCCACCGTGCCTGGCCTTGCCTTTATATCTTTGCTCCTGCTGTTCCTCTACCTGGATGCCTTTCTTGCCTCCTCCACTTGGGCTACCCCTGGTTCTTCTGCCACTCTAATGATGCCTCCTCTGGGGAGTCCTCTCTGACCAGCTCTGTCGCAGGATGGTAGGTGTCTTATGTGCCCCCCTCCCTGGCCCCCTAGGCATCCCTCATTCATGACACTGCCCACATCTTCCCGAAGACACCAGCTTCAGTGAGGAAGTCTCACTCAGTGTTGGCCCCATGGTCAGCCCAGGACCTTGCCCAGAGGTAGAACCAGTGAAAGTTTGTTGAGTGAATAGGCAAGCGAGTGAATGTTGCCCTTCCTGCCTACGTCCAGCCCATTCCACCTGCCTGGGCTGCCCTCCTTTCCTCTCTTACCCTGCGCACCTGGCCTGGATACCCCAACTTCAAGCTGCCTGTCCTTCAGAGAGTCCTTCCTCTCTGAGCCTGTCCTCACCTGCAGCCCACCTGCCACGAGGACCCCAGACGGAGCCTACTGGGGTGCCTCTCCTGCATTCCCAGCATGGTGTGTGAACACCCTGGGGCCCCCACTGGCTTCTCCCACTTTTCAGTGCTTCAGGCCATTAGGTGGCTGGTGATTGCTGACAGACTGAGCTGTTCCAGAACCTTCCCTATCAGGACTGTCCTGTGGAAATCTCTAGAGGTGTCCAAAGCCTCCTGTCCGCCCCCTCCCCTGCCTGCGTCTCCCAGACCACTCCTTGATTGCAGGTTTCTGAAAAATTGTGTGAAAACTGGCTTTGTGTCATCAGATCCAATTTCCTGCCACCTCTTACTTTTAAAGGAGGCACAGCCAGTTTAAAACAAAAACATCCTGCCGTGGTGTGAGCTGAAGACTTTGGGCCAAGAGGCTGGGCTGTGAGGGCCTTGCACTCTGCCACCTCCCCGCATTCAGCCACTCCTGTCCTCCCTGGGTAGGGGCTGGAGGGACGGGTTCTGGAGCCCAGGTTTTCATGCCCCTGCCTTCTTTATCATTGTTGAGTCCCCTCTCCAGATGCTGCTCCAGAGTCCTCTGAAGCTTTCTTGAGTTCATCCTTCCTTCATTCAGCAGACATCCACCAGGTGCTTGCACTGTGCCAGCTCAACACTGGGCTTGTGGGCACAGAGCAGACAGAAGGGGTACAGGTCAGGACCCCCTGTTCTCCCTGGGAGAGGGAGGCTCCCTGCTAGCCCTCAGCCCTTGCCTCAGGCCTCCTGGGTGCAGGACCTGCGGGTTCCTCTTCCCGCCTGGTAATTACCAGCTCCCCAGCTCTGGGAAGCAGCTGGGTCAGGTGTGGGCTGCCTGCCCACATGCCTGGCCGCCCGCCCGCCTGCCGCAGGAGGCATCGCTGCCTGGGATTCAAGCACCTCCAAGGGCCTGCGACGTGGCCATGGGGAAATCATTTTCTGACAACGGCCATCAATTTCGCTGAGAGCCCATCGGCGCTCTGGCAGCCTGTCCCTCCGCAGCGGCAGCTGGTCCGTGTCAAGCCCCCGGGTGTCCTGATGACAGAAGCGATTCGCATTAGGCATCTGCCCCAGAGCACACATCCGGAAGAGACGGATTCCGGCCAGTTCCAGACACGCACCGCATCACCTCCAAGTTTATCTTCGGGTCCTTGGGTTAGTGGAGATGTCTTCTCCCTGCCCTGGAGTGACCACAAGGGGCCCCTATAGGGCAACCCCAGCCTCAGGAATGGGGCTCCCTGCTGAGCCCGTATCTGCCTTGTTGCAGGTGCTGTCTAGGCACAGAGGTCGCAGCTCTGAACACAGCAGACAGAGCACCTGCCGTTGCACTGAGAAGTGAAGGACAGGAAGGAGGCAGTCATGCACAGATCTCGGGAAAGAGCAGTCCAGGCAGCGGGAACAGCCTGGGCAAAGGTGTTCCCTGAGGCAGGGAATTCTGTTGGCCAGCCGTGGTGACTCACGCCTCTAACCCCAGCACTTTGGGAGGCCAAGGCAGGCAGATCACTTAAAGTCAGGAGTTCAAGACCAGCCTGGCCAACTTGGTGAAACCCTGTCTCTGCTAAAAATACAAAAATGAGCCGGGCGTGGTGGCACACATCTGTAATCCCAGCTACTTGGGAGGCTAAGGCAGGAGAATTGCTTGAACCCTGGAGGTGGAGGTTGCAGTGAGCCAAGATTGTGCCCCTGCACTCCAGCTGAGGTGACAAAGCGAGACTCTGTCAAGAAAGAAAGAAAGAGAAAGAGAGAGAGAGAAAGAAAGAAAGAAAAGAGGGAGGGAGGGAGGGAGGGAGGGACATCCAGGGTTAGAGCCAGGGTCCTAACAGAGCCCCAGAGGTGTCCACAGGAAGGTGAGTTGCGTTCTGGCAGATGATCAAGGCGCCCCCTGGAGGAGGTGGTGTGAAGTAGGAAGCAAGGTGAAGTGAAGGAAGGCTGAGAGGGTAACGGGAGAGTGCAGTGGGCAGGGGCCTTTCCTAACTCATGGAGAGGGTGCTGTATTGGATGAGGCAGGTCTAGGCACCTCTGGCTTTCAGAGGCTTTTGAGAACCTCACCTTGTCCATGCTGTGGGGTCAGCGGGATTGGATTGAGGCCCTACTGTGCACCAGGGGGTTCACCTGCATCCCAGCCGCTGTCTCCATTTATTGCAGGCCTACTGAGTGCCAGGCACTGAAGAAGCTCTTGGCATATTATGTGACACAGCCCACAGGTAGGCATTAGCACCTGCACTCCCAGGTGGGGAAGGTGAGGCCCAGAAAAGTCTGGAGGCTTGTCCAGGGCCCACAGCATGGTGATGGTGTGAGCCAGGCTGGGGAGCCTGAGCTGGGAAGATTGCAAGAAGCTGGTTGTCATGGACATTCCTGGACAGGGAACAGTGAGCCACCCCCAGTACCGGAGCCAGCTCCCCAGGACCCAGCTTTGTCCTCGAGGCACCTTACTCCTGGGCTCTGCAGATGTGGGCCTTGAGGCCTGGGCATTGGGCATGCAGGGCACGGGCTTGGGGCCACAGCCTGGGTGCCCCATGCTTTCACCTGTGGCTCAGACAGTGGGGAGAGGAGGGAGATACTCTATGAGCTTTCAGGGACTTGCAGCTCCTGGCTCTTCATAAAGGGATGACCAGTGACATCTTGCAGATGAGGAGCCTGAGGCTCAGCAGGGATTGGGGGGTGACCGGGACCTGACAGCAATGGGATTGCTGGACCAGGGCAGCAACAGGTCTGTCTGTCCCCACAGCCCACTCCACACCCTGGGGAATGGGTGATAATTGAGATGGCTATGAACGTGGGTCATCATCTCGGGCTTTGATCCCCGTGGTGGTTTTGTGGGGAGTGTGGATTCTAGAATCCACGCTCCTCCAACCCTCGTTCCCCCAGGCCCGCCTCCATAGCTCCTTTTGTATATTCCTCTGAGGCCTGGGACCCCACTTGGCCTGGCTCCATTAGACTCCATCCATAAGGTTAAGTGCAGCCAGGGAACCCATTTTTTCTACCAGCTGCACCCACGGGGATCTCATTCCCGGCAGCTGCTGATCTAGACAAGGTAGGGCCATGTCTGTGTGGGCCGTCCTGGTACCAGGTAGGTGGCCCCCTGACCACTGGGGGGCCAGTCAGGAGGGGCAGTGGCAGAGTTCTTGGTGCTGTAATCCCCGCAGCTGCTTACTCATTCACTCATCCATGATGGCACCTTCTCGGCATTGGAGAGTGCCCTTGTTCTGTGGCTCCTGCACCTGGTGTAATGTTGGCCATATAGTACATACCCTATCACTACTGCCTGTCTCTGCATGGTGATTTCTAAGTCCTAGGAGAAGCCTTACCTATCCTCCATGTCTTCCTCCTTCTCTATTGCCTTTTGCAGAAATTTTACCATTTGTGATTCATTCCTTTGGCATAACTGTTGCTCTAAGTTCTTCTAAAATGCAGACCCCTAGAGTCTCACTACCTCTTCTAGGAAGGAGACCCTTTCGAGTCCCAGCTTCTGGGTAAGCCATGTGCCTAGGAGAAGAGGACTGTCGTGAATATGCAGGGCTCTGGTGCAGGGGTCTGTGGAAGAGACAGGGAAAACAGAGTTGGGAGGACACGTAGCAGCTTCTGTGTGCCTGCAGGGTGCCTGGGATTGCACTATTATTACACTTTTCAGCCCTACAGCCCTGGGCTCGGGATGTTTTCATCCCCGTTTTGCAGGGTAGGAGACTGAGGCACCACCAACAGGTTTCCCAGCTGGGAGGGCCAGGCCTGGGGTCTGTATGATTCTCATCCATACCCTTCAACTGCACCTTGCTCCTGCCCACGACATGGGTGTATGATGGCGGTGTGGTCCCCGCAGGGCATCAAGGGCAGCCCCTCTGGTTTGCAGCTGCTGAGAGAGGGCCCAATCCTCACAGCCTTTTGTACTTTCGGAAAGGTTATCACTTCCAGAGGCCCATTTGAGCCTCACACCACCCTGAGGCAAAAATATACTCCTTTCTCTTATGAGGAAACTGAGGCACAGGGAGTACCTACTCTGTGACACACCATTCAGTGCCCCTCCTGCCCCTTCCCCTCAGCCCGCTTGGGAAAGGCCTTGGGCCTGGTCCTGGTGCCAGGAGATGAAGCACTCAGGCAGCCTCCTTCTGCCTCCCTGACTGCAGGTCCCAGTCGCCAGCCCTGCTGCAGGTGGGAGGGCTGGCATGCAGGTCCCTGGGGGGAGGCAGGCTGTGTGTGAACCGCAGCTTGGGAGCCTGGCCACCCGCATCCCCTGATTCCTACACTCATGTGTGCACCTTCTGAGGGGAGCGATCCCTAGATGCCACCGGGCCAGCCTTGGGCCAGCTGTACGGTTCCTAAGTGGTCCACCCTCCAGGCCGTATTTTCTTGGGTATTGATGAGCCGGTGTCATCCAAGATGCAGCCAGAAGCTGAGCTAAACTCAAGACAGATTGGGCCTCCGCCTCATCAATCTGCCTGCTGCTGCTCTGCTGGGGAGAAAAGAGGGCGGGCAGGCGGGCGGGCCAGGCTCTGCAGGGCCCTCCTGGTCTCTCAGAGCCGCCTCCTTAAACCACAGATCCACCTGCTGGGGCTGGCTTGTCACTCCCTGTCCAGGAATTTGCAACTTTCCAGGCTCAGGCTCCTAGCCTGGCCACCCATTGCCTGGGGGCTAATCCAGACCGCTCACATGCCCCACAGGCCCTGTCTCTCCGCACTCCATTGCCACACCAGTCTTCTCCACCGTATTCCAGCCATGCGGGCCGCCACTTCCACAAGCCAGACTCCTCTCCTCCTCAGGGCTCTGCCTGGAATGTTCTCTGCGTGCCTCTTCGTCTAGCCTGGCTGAAACACCGCTTCCTCTGAGCCCACGCACCCGCCAGGCTGGATTCCTGTTATTGTCCACAGTCTCTTAGCACCACTTACCCTCCCTGCACAATCCCCCAGAGAGCTGGCATCAGTGGATTATTTGTGAGTCTCTCACTGTCTCCCCCAGTGGAACATGGGCTCTGTAACCCCAGGGACTGTTCATCTTGTTTCCACTAGATCCCCCGGACCTGGCACATAGTAGGCCCTTAGCAAGTGTTTGATGAATGTATATGATTGTCATTGCCCTAATTATAAACGTTCCATTTCCTGCTGCCCCTGGGGTGAAATTTAAACAACTCAGTGTGGCAGTTAAGGCCTGCAAGGTCCAACAGAAACAATTCCCTCTGCCTAGAGTTTCCTCCTCATCTTTTCCTCCTCATCTGCCCCTTTATGAACTCCTTGAAAGCCCACTTTTTCTGGGAAAACTTCCTGGCTGCTCCAGGCAGAGTTGGCCGTTCTGCCCTCTGATTCAGCAGTGCCTGGGCACCAGGCCCTGTACAGGGCACTGGAGAGACAGGGCTGGAAGGGGTGAGATTAGGGCCAGTGTGGAGTTAGCCCTGTGAACACGACCTCAGAGCATCCTCATGGCGATGATGACTGATGCAGCTGCCCAGGCAGTTTTCTTGTGTTTTTCTTACTTCATTGTCACAACACTGTGAGGTGCTGGTGTCACCCCTGTTCTGCAGACGAGGGCAGCAAGGCTCAGAGAGGTGACAACTTGCAGCTGACATGAAAAGCCAGACAGGGCAGTCCAGAGGCGCTTTGAGAGGAGAGAGTCTGAGCTGACACTAGAAGGAAGAATACAGGTTTTCTAGGCAGGTGGGGAGTTGCAGGGGCATTGCTGGCGTTGGGGACTGTGTGGGCAGAGGTGTGGAGGGCCGCGGGCAGGGCTAGGGTGTGCAGCAGCCTTAGATGGGTAGGGAACTCCTGAATGTGGGGAGGGGGGAAGCTCAGGAACCTGGGGCAGCGGGGGTGAGGTGGGCAGAAGGGGAGCAGTAAAGGAGGAGGCTGGGGAAGTGGGTCAGGCCAGGGTGAGGAGGCCCAAGTTGGGGAGGGAGGCCCAGGGCACTGGGGCCTGGCGGGGTATGGGTGACAGGTTGAAGATCCTGGCATGTGGCAGTTCACAGGCTCTGTGGTCCCCTGTCCTGCTTGTCTAGTCTACCCTGTTCCCTTAACAGTGTCCCCTTTCAGCTGACAGGGCAGGCGGGGGCTCCTGGCATTTGTCCCCCAGTGGAGACCTTGGGGAGCACTTGCTGTCTCTAAATCTTTGGGGAAGAACATGAAAACGAGCCTAGTGACTGTCCCGCAGGGGTTGCCGGCCCTGCTCTTATCTGCCTCCTCATTCGCAGAGTAGGTATGGTCCACCACCCCCTGCCCCTTCCAGACCAGCCCCTCTGTGGCCACCCGGCTGGCCATGCTTCTCTCAGCCTCCCCAGCCAATGTGTCCTGTGAGGCCTCTGCACCAGGCGGCAGGCACTGGCGTATTCTCCGGGTGTTCAGTGCCCCTCTGCTCTCAGTAAGCTCTACCCTCAGGACCTGTGGGCAATCCCAGCCTGTTTCACCCGTGCCTGGGTCTAGCAAGGCAGGTGCCACCTACCATTTCTGTAGAGATAGAAACTGAGGCTCAGAGAGATTACGTAACAGCATGTGATCACCTGGCCAGTGACAGGGAGCCAGGATTGAGACCCAGGGCCAGCTGCCTCTGTGGTCCTGCTCCTGGCCTAGCTGGGGGGATCACCCTCCCCTGTCCTCACCTCATCTCTGCTCACCAAAATCCAGCCATCCCTCAAGGACCCACTTGAAGGGACCAAACTCACTTCTGGCCATGGGGGAGGCTCAGTGTTCATTCTTTCATTCCCAGATATCTTGTGCCTGCCATGGCCCTGGGCACCCTTCTAAGGCCCCGGAGACATTGTGCAGAGGTAAAGCCCAGACTCCGGGCTGGGATTCATGGCTTCGCCTAGGGTGCTTTGGGGCCTTCGTTACCTCCTTGAGACTCTGTTCATTTGTAAAATGGGGGTGACGTTAGTGCCTGCCCCCAAGGGTAGAGAGGACTAAGTGAGTCTGTAAAGTGCTGAGAACAGTACTGGGCCCCTAGTAGCCTTCGGTCTGAGTCACATGTTACTGTCTCCAGCCCTAGTGTTTGTGGGCCCCCTCCAGGAAGCACCCCCAAACCTCTAGGCTGGTGAACATTTTCCTCCTCGAGCTCTCTATCTCTCACCTACTTCATGTCCCAGGGGTTGAGGGTCAGGTGGGTCTCCCGCCTCACTATAGGCACCTTGGGGGCCAGGGCTTTCGTCACCCCCATAGTCCCCTCTCCCCACCCCAGCTACCAGACCAGGGCTCCACACATAATAGACACTTAATACATGTTTATGGAATTGAATTAACGATAAAACGAGATAATGGCCTGGAAGGAGCCTGAGCTGTTAGGAGGGAATGCATAGCGTAAAAACCAGGCATATTTTTTTAAGCAGATTAATCTGGTCTTAACTCATTCTAATAGCTTGCGCCCCTATTGGCCAAGGCCATTATAATAATATATGGCCAGGGCCGTGGAGCTGGGAGATAGCGGTGCCTCGAAGTTCGTCTTCCGAAGGATACCACAGGAGGCTGGCGCCCAGCTGGCCGTCCAAGCTGGAGCTCAGAGAGTCTGAGGGACCTGACCGGAGTCGCACAGCTGGGTAGGGGAGAGTGTGAAGAGATCAAGGCTCAGAGAGCCATGGGGCTTACCTGCAGACGTGCAGCCCAGGGGGTGTGAGTGGCACAGGAGGCCTCGTCTTCTGCTGTGATGGTTGCATTATCTTGTGTTCCATGCCTGTGCTGGGTCATAGCTTCCAGATTCCCATCCCAGGGGACTCTTCACTTAGCTCCTCACCTCTGTGAATCACCATCATCACATTTGGGACGTCAAGTTTAGTGCTTCAGAATGTACATGCCCTTGAGGAGGAGGGATGAAGCTGGTATCAGTCATTCACACCTTAATCCAAATTCACATCCCGTGAGGGGAGAGATCAGAGGGAGCTACGGATCAGCGGGCTATTGGAAAGGAAGGAGTAGGCTAGCTCCAGTCAGAGTGGGTGGGGCAGGGGGAATCAGAGCAGTGGCTCCAAAGTCAGCCTTCCCAGCTGTCTGCTGCCCTGGGCCTAAGTGCAGATGGAAGGCAGGGAATGAAGGAACTTGGCTTGATTGGTGACCAGACAAGGTTCCATCCTCACATTCCAGGGCGAGGATGCTTTTAGAGAATGGCCCTGACCGCTGTGCACTGCTGGTCAGGTGCTGGTTGTAGCTACTGCAGCCGGCGTCATCTGCTGCTGCCTCCCTTGGTGCATCTCAGCGGCAACCCTGTGCTGTTGTCAGAGCCCCACTGTTGCCATCAGATGGCAAGGGTTGGTGCCTGGCCCTGGCTGCCCCTCCTCTCAGTCTTTTTTTTTTTTTTTTTTTTAAGACAGAGTCTCGATCTGTCACCCAGGCTAGAGTGCAGTGGCATGATCTCAGGTCACTGCAAGCTCTGCTCCTCAGGTTCAAGTGATTCTCGTGCCTCAGCATCCCAGGTAGCTGGGATTACAGATGTGCACCACCACGCCTGGCTAATTTTTGTATTTTTAGTAGAGACAGAGTTTCACCATGTTGTCCAGGCTGGTCTCGAACTCCTGACCTCAGGTGATCCGCCCACCTTGGCCTCCCAAAGTGCTGGGATTACAGGCATGAACTACTGCGCCTGGACACTCCTCTTAGCCTTCAACAAGTGTTGCCCTCCTGAGCCTCCATTTCCTGCTCAGTAAAATGCCCACGGCAGCTCCATCCCAGTGGCATCAGGGCTCCCAAGGCAAAGGCACCCAGCACAGCCCCAGGCACAGGCAAAGCCCCATTAGTGCCGTTTCCCTAATTTTCCCACCAGCCTGGAGGAGGTGGTCCTGTGGGTGCCCCGTAAACCAGGGATTCCATGGGCACAGTGGAGGCCCACTGCCTGCCTGTCAGGTAGAGGTAATGGAGGGTGAAGGAAGTTTCTCCTGGAGGCTTTCCAAGTTTAGAAGTCCCTGGGCAGGGCTGCCTGAGCCTAGGGGTCCCCTAGCAGCACACCCCACCCACATTGCTTGCCACCTGCTTCTGGCAGGCGGATGAGGTCCTCAGCTGCTGGCCCAGCCTGGCAGGGCGGCTGCAGCCCTCATCAGCCCTCGCACCACTTTCCTTGGAAGGAGAATTGCAGGTGGCAACTCCTAATTTCCCAGGCTTCTGCCTTTCATTAATTTCTCCCTGCAAAATGGAGGCTTTCTGTGAGGCGGGGAGCTGGCAGCCGTGCGCGGCGGCTCCGTCTCCAGCTTAGCCATGCGCTCAGCTTGAGGTGGGGGCGGCAAGGCCGCCGCAGCCACTAAGTCCACGCTGCCTGCGGTGCCCCCTCGCAGAGGCAGGAGGTTTTTACCATATTCAGATGGGCTCACGAAGCCTCACCAGGTCTGGGAGATTGCTCAGTGGGGAGAGGAGAAAGGAGGCTCAGCCAGTGCCAGCCTTTGCTGGACCATGAAGGGAGCAGAGGTCTCCAAGCTCCAGGAGTACCCCTGCCCTCCACGGCTTCCAGTGCCTCCCTCCCGAGGGGCTTTTCCTGCCCTCCAGCATTGAGAACCTCTGAGGACCAGGCCTGCATGAGAATGGAGATGGGGTGGGGGGGTCCCAGATCCAGAGTGGGGGGTCCAGGGATCTGCCAGCCACGGGGGAGGTAGGTGGCACACTGGTGATGACACCCAGCCAGGGGCCACTGTCAGGCCAGGGGCCACTGTCAGGCCAGGGGTGTGGAGACCAGGGGAGGCAACCTGGGGAGGCCAGGGTCTGGAAGGACGAATGGGAGGTGGCTGGGAAAGAGGTCCCCCATCCTGGAACAGCACAGTGCATTTCAAGGAATGGCACCTTCATCCATCTGCTTGTGCTGTAGATGTTGGCTTAGCAGCTGCTGGGGAGGTAACAGCAGGTACTGGTGGGGCAGGTGTGCAGGGCCAGGAATCTGGTCTCCCCTGGGGACTGGGAGAGACTTGGTCAGATGTGCAGTTTAGAGAGACCCATGGAGTGGCCAGTGTGGAGTGTTTGGGAGGCAGTCATAGGAGGATCAAGAAGGGTGCTGGGGGTTAAGGGGGTGGGATGGCCCCATGTTTCTGGCCCCAGGTGGATGGCGGTGCCATTCCCTGAGTGGGGGAGGGAACTGGTCCTCATTAACAGGAAGTAGTCAGTCACTGCCTAGTATGAATTAGGGGATCGGACCAGCTCTTGAACTGATTCTCACCAGCAGTCTTGGGGGCCAGGAGGCAGCGCTGGAGCTGGAGTGTGGGTCTGACATTTGCTCAGGTTGTGTTTGCAGTGCTGTGGGACTGCATGTGGAGGGGCTCCAGGGGGGTATTCGCTTCAGGTCCTGCTTTCTCTCTCCCACGGGTGACCAGGGAGAGAGTCTGCTGTGTGCTCAAACACCCCACAGGCTGTGCATTCCCTGGGGATCTCTGAGCCTATTTCCTGGTTTGGAAAGAGCACGAGCTGCAGACAAACCCCCAAGAGTACGAGGCCCCTGGTAGAAGCTGGGGCCAGGTTAAGCTGGAGCTCACGGGACTCCAATCTTCAGCCTGGAACAGGCCCCAGCGCCTGACCTTGGCTGTACAACTGACACTTCACATCCCACCAAGAGCGCCCCTGAAGTGAGGACCTCCCCCAGTGTAAGTCTAGCACTTCAGTATAGAGGAGTGGACACCAGGAAGCTAAAACTTGCAGCTTCTCACCACCCTGGGCAGGTCACTTCACTCCTCTGTGCCTCAGTTTCCCCAGCTATGGAATGACACGATTCTGCCCACCTCATAGGGTTGCTGTGAGACTTAAACGTTTATCAGCGTGCCTGCCTGGCACAACAGGTGTAGACTTGCTACCCTGCACCTCCCAGGACCAGGCAGGGGGATCTCTGTACAGCAGTGCACGGACACAACATGCAACAGGCATTGTGAGCCCAGGGGACGGTGCTGAGTCCTCTCAGTGAGTTGGGAGGGCTCTGCGGGGAGGGGCTGGGGGATGTGGGACTGGCTGCCCAGGGCTCTCTCCCAACACCCCCAGCATGCGTCCAGGAGCTAGGTCCCTTCCTGCACCCAGCCCAGCCTCCCCACCTCCCTGTGGTCACCACCCTGTTGGGCTCTACCTGCTTCTCCTCCAATCTGTGCTCTATTTATGGAATTTCTAGGCGGGAATCTAGCACAGCTTTGATCTTTTCCATGGAACGGGCAGCTAAGGCGGGGCGGGGGTGCTGCTGGCTGTATATTTTCTCCCTTAATGGGGTATTAAGTAGACAGCCCAGATGGGGATCTCCCAGTGGGAGGGGGTGGGGCACAGCCTGCTTCATATCAGCCTGAAATATGGCCCCATCATCGCCAAACCTCAAAGGACACTACCTTTGGGCTGGCTGGGACCCAGCTTTGATGTTCTTGCAGCAGGGGGGTGGGGCAGATCTTCCCTGGCACAGACAGGCTGCAGCCTTGGCCCCAGCTAGACTGGAATGTGGTCTGCCAGGCACCTGGGAGAGAGTGGCCCCTCTTCATTCTCTTTCTCCTGCCTCTCCTTCCCCTTTCTCCTTTCTGTCTTCTCTCTCCCCGCTATTCCTTTTCTTTCGCCCTTCCCCTCGTCTCCACATTCCCCTCTCCCTCCCTTCCTGTTCCTAGCTCCCTGCCCTGCCTCCTCTCACCTCTCTACTTTCTCTTCTCCCCTTCTTTGACCTGAGCCTTTTTCAAGTGATGCACTCCCCTGCCATCCACAGACCCATCTTCTCTAATCCATAAGGGTCCCCTGGTGAATGTGTGGGCAGGGCACAGCTGAGGGTGGGAGTCTGGCTCCTTCACCTGGCTGGCCATCATGGGAGGAGGTAGTTAAAGGTGGGGCCAGACGGTCTGGAATCCATTCCCAGTTCATATGCTCATCAGGCAAGTTACTTCAGTTCTCTGCATACTCATGCTCTCGGCTGGAAAACGGTGTAATAGCTGCCCATGGGGTGTTGTGCAGGTTACATGAGCTCGACTGCAGAGTGCCTGGATCCCTGCCCTGCATCGAGTGAATGCTCGGAGTGTCCACGAGGATGAACTGTTTCTGTCTGATCTGGGGCAAGGGCCTGAGCCGGACCTCTCTGAGCCTTGGTCTTCTCCTCTGCACAATAGTGTGGATACCCCTCGGCTGCTCAGTGCAGGTGGTGAAGACTAAACAAGATGATGGATGGCAGAACCTGGCACAAGGGGACATCTAGTAGATGGCTGCTTGGCCGGGCATGGTGGCTCATGCCTGTTATCCCAGCACTTTGGGAGGCTGAGGCAGGTGGATCACATGAGGTCGGGAGTTTGAGACCAGCCTGGCCAACATGGTGAAATCCCATCTCTACTAAAAATACAGAAATTAGCCAGGCATGGTGGTGGGCACCTGTAATCCCAGCTACTCAGCAGGCTGAGGCAGGAGAATTGCTTGAACCCAGGAGGCCGAGGTTGCAGTGAGCTGAGATCGCGCCGCTGCACTCCAGCCTGGGCGACAGAGCGAGGCTTCGTCTCAAAAAAAACAATAGATGGCTGTGGTGGTGGTTTCCATTAATAGTCACCCCAGTGTCTATTAAACCCCTGCTGTGTGTGCCAGGGCTGGAGGCTCTGGTTGAACCTGACGGGGTCCCAGCCTGAAGTTACACCCAGGCGTGGGGCACACATTTGGATGAAGAAATCGTTCCGGAACTACAAGATGGGAGGTGCCATGTGGTCTATGATTTGAGTGTAGTGGGTAGGGGGTTCTGGATAAGTCCTGCAGGGCAGGGTCGTGGCCAGTGCCCGTTTCTGTTCTTCTTTCTTTCCTCCTTCTCCCTGTCCTGGCCCCACCATGTGAGACATCTCTATGTATGCCTTCCACTGGCTGGCGACCTTGGCAAAGCTTCCTCTTCTGGCCTTGGTTTCTTCCTCTGTGAAAGGGGCATGGCTAGTGGCCTCCCTGCGTGGTTTGGAGGCTGGTGGGTGGGGTGGGAGCTCTTTGAGGGTAGAGGAACATGCCTCTCACCTCCCCCACCAAGGCTGCCTCTCTACCCTCAGCCCCCCACTTAGCTATCCATGGCTGGAATTGAGAGAGGAGGCTGCCCACTCTCTGGGTCCCCATAAAGACCTTCGCGTTTGTCCTAGAGAGCCCCAGCTGCAGCCATCACCAGCCTGTGTGCCATCTAGTGTCAGCCCCGGTCTCAGTTTCCTCGTCTGGAGAAGGGGACTCAACATCTGCTAGTGCCCTTAAGGCAGCATCAAGGCACCTGCTCAGTGAGGGGCCCCTCAGCTCTCCCAGACTGGCCCCTTTCCCTCCTGTCCCGTTAGCTGTCCCTCCTTTGCCAGCTCTGGCTCTGGGCTAAGAGGTGGGTCTGTGCCATGCATACCCATCACGGGGTTCTCAGCTTCTCCACAGAGGCCTTTCCTCTGGGGGCTTAGGTTGAGGGACCTGCCTGATGTCGTCCAGCTGTAGTTGCGAGCCCTGGGCCCGGAATCCAGGCCTGCCTGCCCTGGGTCTTGCTCACACCAGGCCCCGTGGCCGCCCAGCCAAGTGGTTCTGCACTGGAGTGCTCCTGCTCGGGTTCTGCCCGCTGGCAGTGAGAAAGGGAGTCCCCTTGTTCCCCACGACAGCCTTCAGGGAGCCAAGGGACGCAGCCATGTCTCCCCAGCCTGCAAGCATTGCTTCCCACCTTTCCTCCCTCGCTGCTCCCAGACCCCTCCCAAAGGTCCACATTGCCCTGGAGCTACACCAGGGAGCTTTGTCACCTTTGGATGGTTCTTGAAGACATCTCTGCCTGTCGAATCACTTTGACTTAGGAAAACCCTGCTTTCTCCACCTCTGGGCCTGTGTGCATGCCACTTTCTTGGCTGGGAACGGTGTCCCCTCCTGTCGTCACCTTGAAGGTGGATTCCTCTTTGGAGGGACCAGGCCACCTGCCTTACCCAGTTCAGCCCCCACCATAGCTCCCTCACCATGTGGTGTTTGTGTGGTCACGTCTGCCTCCCCAAGGTGCGCACCTTGTCTGTCTGGCTCTCCTCTTTCTCCCTGGGGCGTGGCGCAGAGTAAGTGCTCAGCAAACACTTGTTGAACCAGTGAATGACTCCAGCCTTGCCTTGTCCTGACAGCCCCATAGTGAGGATCTGAGCTGACCTCTCTCCTGCTCACACACCTCCAACGGCTTTCTAGTGCCCGCAGATAAACTGCCACATTTCTGAACCCCCACATCCACCTCCTCCCAGCCTTGCCTCTGGCTTCCAGCAGCCATTTACACCTCCACCCTGGTGAGTGCAGATGCCATGCTCTGCCCTAGGACCTTCCTTTGGGGAGACTCCCCTATCGCCACCCTACAGAGGTAGCTGCTTCCTCCTTGGAGGCCACATCTCTCTATCCTAAACACCCTCCTCTGTCCTGGCCTCTGTAGGTGAGGCTAAGGCTGACTCAGGGCCTTGGAGGGCAACAGAAGAATGAATGGTTCACTGCACGGTGCATTCTGCAGGTGGGGCTCGGGGAGGGGAAGCTGCCCAGGTCTTGGCAGGGGGAGGAGGGAATGTGAGAAGTGGGTAGGGAGGATGGGCTGAGCAGAGGTGAAGGCAGAGAGGCAAGCCCAGGTTAGTCATCAGGGTGATGAGGTGGGCTGAGTGGTCATGTGTTGGCCCTGGGCTGGACGAGGGGAGTTTCTGAGACCCTCCCCTGCCACTAACCTCCCTATACTTCCCTTTCCTAGCAGCCACAGCCCTGCCCTTTGGGCTGCTGACCGCCGGAGGCTTCAGGCCTGGGAGTCCTGAGACCCCAAGCCTTAGCCTGCACCCCTTGAGTAGTCACCGTGTGTGTCCCTGAACAAGCCCCTTTCCCTTCCTGGGCCTCAGTGCCCCCTGGGAAACAAACCATCAGAAGTGGGAGGTGACCAAGGTCCTGGGCCCCAATCAGGACATGCTCTGTTTGGCCCATGTGGTGCTTTTTTTTTTTTTTTTTTTTTTTAGTTTGAGCCAAAATTAAAACAGGGAAGCTTTCACATACAAATCTAGATTTCTGGCTTCTGTCGATATCTGGGCTGGCCCAGCCACGAGCTCTCACCGGCAGGAGTAGCTGGGTGGTCCTCACTCTTGGCCACCTGCCCAGCCGCCCAGCAGAGGCCCCAAAGCCCTGCCGCTCTCCTTGGGGGAACAGGTTTCAAAACCTGCCTCCCCTTACCCTGCCTTGAGATAAAACCGCATTCCCCCAACCCCCCGATATTCCAGACAATCTGCCTCGTTTTAAAATTCCTTCAGCAGCCCCAGGCCCAGCAGCTTCTCCCAGCGAAGGAACGAAAGGAACCAGGCCGCACGTGACTGCTCTGCGGCTGGGGAAGGCTTTGATGTTGCGGGTGATTTCAGCGCGCCCCTCCCCCTCCCCGCCCTTCCTTCCCCTCCTCTCCTTTCTTCCTCTGCTCCCTTTCCCCCTCCTCCTCCACCCCCTCCACGCTTCCCTTCTACCCCTTTCTGTCTTCTCCCTCCTCCCCTCCGCTTCCTCCTCCCCTTTCTCTCTTCCCCTCCCCCATCCCCACCACTTCCTCCTCCTCTGCTATTCTCTCTTCCCACCCCCACTCCAGGTACCTGCTAATTGCCCTCCCCTCCTGCCATTACTTACCTGGCCTGGTGAGACCCCAGCCGGGTTACCCCTAGGAGATTGAAGTGTCGGGGTGCAGGCAGGGGGCCTGCATTGGGAGAGAGGTACAGAGGTTGGAGAGGTGCTAACTGGGACAGAAAGGCAAGTGGGACTGGTGACCAATGGGACGTGTGATACCCTCCAACCCCATTCCATTTCCACGGGGTTCCTGGGTGACCCACCACTGCCAGCGTGTTCTGTTCATGAGGCCTTGAGGCCCTTTTATCCTGGGGGAAACTGAGGCTCCAGGGCATTGGAGGATGGCTAGGAGTGGGGAGGGGAGATGGGAGAGAGAGTCCATGGGGAGGGAGAACAAGGTAAGGACTGTGGGGTCCAGCAGGCGGCAGGGAGGCAAAGAGGGTGTGGGTAGGGGACTGGTGTGTGAGAGGCAGATGGAGAGAGTGCCAGAGCAGGGGGCTGCATTGGGGAGAGGGGCTGGGAAGGACCCTCAGTTCCTGTGCCCCCAGCCAGACGCGGCCTCACCTCCTCACCTCCCTGCCGCACTCCTCGGTGATTATCCTCTGGGCTCTCTGGTTGCTCTTCCCATCTGCCTACCGCCCCCTTGTTCCCGTCCTCCCATGCCTTCTAAAGGCCAGAGGAGCCTGCAGGGCTGAGTCCAGATTTGTGGGGATACTCTTCCAGGTCTCCATTCCCCTCCACAGCAGGGGGGTCTGAGCAGGCGGTAGGTGTGGGAACCCTTGGAGCCCCCTGTTCATTGCCGTGGTTATTCTCTGTTCCAGTTGGTCCGCAGCTTCTAAGGCTGAGGACACTCCAGTGGGTGCCTCCTCTGTGCTGGCCGTGCCCGCCCCTCCCTGCCCTGGACCCTCTTGTCCTCCCCCGACCAGAGGCAAGGATGGCTCCTGGAGTCTGGGGCATTGGGCACGCTGGTTCTGGACTGTCCTGGGGAAGGCCTGGTGGGGAGGGGGCTGTCTGCTGCTCTGGACCCCAGGCTCTGGCCCATCCCTGCTCTGGTTTCTGTGGTCAAATTTGTCATCTGGGTGGGTATTGCCACAAAAGGCAAGTGCAGAGATAGATGAAATTTGGGCAAATTTGAGACCATGCCAGTTGGTAGGCCTACTGTATGCCCAGCTAGCCACAGGGGACGTGGGAGTGTTGCCTGTCCCGCTGCCCTCTCCCCCAGCACCATCAGTGCAAAGATGAAGAGCCCAGGCTCAGGGAAGTGCCGAGACTTGCGCAGCAGGGCTGGGACCCGGGCCTTCTGCTTCGGGGGTCTGGGCAGGATGGCCTTCAGTGATAGCCAAGGAGACTTCATTCAGCCCTGGAGTCGCCACCCCGGCATGTGCCCTGTTTTCCTCCTTGAAACCTTAGTGACACTACTCCTGTCTCCCTAAGGATAACTTCTTAGCGACAGCTGCTGTCGCGTTCCACACCCAATGGGTGTCCCAGGCACAGTCGGCCCATTAGGTCAATCGCCCATGTGCCCACCCTCACCTACCCTCTCTCCAGGGACACCTCCGCTCATCAAACCCTGCCTGTCCTCACCCATCCCCTGCTCCCTCTCAGCTCCTGGATGAGTTGCTGGAAGCTGAGCCTTGGCTCTGGTTGAGGACTCAGCCCTCCCCCGGGCTAGGGAATCTGGTGACAGGAGCACCAGGGCTCTGGGATTTGTGCTCTGATGAGCTGTGTGACCTTGGGCAAGTCACTGGCCTTCTCAGGACATGTGAGAAATGGAGACAGTGGTGATACCTTCTCTCCCATGGGTTTGCTTTGAGTCTATTGAGAAGACAGATGCTGAAAAGCCCCACCACTTTGTACAGATGTGAGCAGCTGGGCTGAGTGGTCACCTCTGCACCCCCAGGCCCAGCCCTGAACCCAGCACTTGTTCATCCGTGCTGGAGAGGAGCCCTGCTGTGAACCCTCCGTGTGTCCCTCCCACCCTGGGTCTCACCTCCTCACCATCAGCCAGGAATGCTGGGCCCTGCCTGACAGGGGCCCCAGCTGGTTGGGGGGATGCAACCCGAGCCCTTCTGTTGTGGTTTGTGGGGCAAGAGGGGAGTCCACACACGTTTGTCTGAACTGTGTGACTCAAGATTCTCTCTGGCCAGTATTTTCTAAGTCTGCCTGGTCTGGGTTGGTAAAGCGGTTATGAAGGGGCAGATCCTGGGGGCTGAGCTCGAGGCTCAGGGATCATGGGCTTTCATGGCTGACCCTGTGAACTGCCCCTCCCCAGTGCCTGGCCCCTCCAGCCCAGCCATGGGGCTACCCAGCTGTGCCCTTGGAGGGTGCTCAGGAGGCAGTGGGGGGAGGGAGAAGTTTGGGAGGGGCTCTGATGAGTTTTTGTTGCTGGGAAAAAGAAGGCACAACCAGTGTCTTTAGATTTACAGTCTAATGCAAATGAGGACCCACTCCTCATTCTTGCCACTCCATGAATATGACCAACCCTTAACCCAGCTAGGGAACCTGACCTCTGCCCAGGCCTGGCAGGGGACAGGAAGTAGCTCCTCACCTGTTTTTCTTTTTCAGCCCCCCGGTCAGTTCTACAGCGTAGCCCTCTCTGATTATGCCCATTTTCCAGATGGGCAGCCTCCTTGCCCAAGACCGCCCAGCCGGGCCATCCATTGTGGGTATGGGCACTGAGGCCTGCCTGAACCAGTAGTGCACAAGGGTTGGGATGCAGGTTCTGGGGCCCGAGTTTAAACTGACTTCTCCAGTTTGCTGTGTGGTTCTGGGTGGGTTACTGCACCTCTCTGAACTCAGTTGCCACGTCTGTAGAGTGGGTTTTATAGCACCTTCCTTTGGAGAGGCGTCAGTGCCGGAGTGCATGGAGCACCTAGCATGGAGTGAGTGCTTGCTGAGTGTCAGCTGTAGCTGCTGCTGTTTTTATTGTTATTTGACTTAAAAATCTCCCCCTGCTCCTCGTGTTGCTTTCTCATTCGTGAAAAGCTGAGCTGAATAAATGATGACGGGGCCTCCTGGGTCCCCCCGCAGCACGATTACATCCCTGAGCCCTGCTCGGGGCTGGCATCAGCAGGGCCCCCTTGTGGCTTGGGTGGTGAGGAGACACTTGGCCCTGTCCCACTGCCTGGCTGGAGCCCTGTTTGGGGGTGGGGGTCTCAGCCCTGCCTGGCCTGCCTCCCGGCTGACAGCTCGGGCACCATGAGCTGGCTGCCAGCCAAGCTGCTTCCTCTCTGGCTGGCTGGCATCCCGGGCCCGATGCCAGGGGGCCGGCTGGTGGGCAGCAGCTCGAACGCCACAGGGCTGTGATCCTGGCCAGGAGACTCCAGGCAGGGCTGGGTGTTGGGGCCTCCAGCTGCCCCTCATGGCCCTTGGGGAGCTGGGCACAGCTGCACTGGCTCTCGGCACCACCCCCCAAGTTGGCACCGTTGCGGGTTTGCAAAGCGGCAGCAAAGAGTGCAGCCAGGGCAGTGGGAGCCATTCACACCCCCAGGCCTGTCTCACAGGGTCAGACACTGAGCCAGCACTTGCTGAGTGTCTGTGTGTCCAGGGCCTGTGCTGGAGGTTAAGGACGCAGCATCCCGTTTGCTGAGGCCTGGCTGGGGGAGACCAGGCTACTGCTGAAGATGATGACGGTGGTAATAATGGTGACCCTGCACTGCCAAGCACTCACCTGCCAGGCAGGGTTCTAAGTCCTGACACATCTTCACTCAGTAGTCCTCACAAAACTCAAATGGGCTAAGGACTGCTTTTACCCCCATTTTACAGATGAGGAAACAGATCCACCTATAGCTAGAAAACGACGAAGGCAAGATTGGAACCGCAGCTTGCTGGCTTCAGAGTTCACGCCCTCAGTGATGCCCAGGGTCTTGTGGAGGGCAGCCTGTACCATGTGGGAGCTGGTCACGCTGCGTGGAAAGCCTGCCTGGAGGAGGAGGGGATGGGTATATGGGTTGGGGCTGAAGTCTGCACAGGATTTCTGCTGCTGAGGTGGGGAGTTCAAGGAAGACTTCTCTGAGGAGGTGTCATTTGGGCTTTGGCCTGAAGGACATGAGCTGGTTGTATGAAAACATAAGGGAGGAGCATCTCAGGGAGGGGAACAGCCAGGGCAGAGGCTCCGAGGCAGCAGCAGGCTTGCCAGGTGGGAAGGACCAGAAGGCAGCCCAGCAGTGGGGAGTGTGGAGTGAATGGGGCTGACAGGGTAGGGCCGGCTCAGAGAGGGTGGGGAGGCTGCAGTGAGAGAGGAGTTCGGGGTAGCTGTGATGCAGGGACAGCTGTGTACTTCACCTCAAATGTTACTGTCTTTTCTCTCCATCAAGGAGAAAGGGCCTGAGCTAGGGTTAGGGGGCTTAGGGGCCAGACTGTGTCACTCCCTCTCCTGCTGTGCTTCCCCCGGCGCCGTCGTCTCCCTCAGTGGCAGTGGGGGTTCATCACCGGCTTTTCAGGTCCCTTGCCCATGTCTGGTGGTGTTCCAGATGGGCCCAGCCAGGTGGCCCCTGCCTTCTAGGCAGCACATAGGTCTCCTGGGGCAGCCTCGATCTGGCCAGCGCCAGCATGTCTCCCTGTACACAAGCCATCAAGCACCTTTGGACCCTATGTGAAGGCCATCCCTGTCCCCCAGGGCCCTCCATCCAACCACAACACCGGTGTGTGTTCCCCTCTGCAGGCTGCCAGGCACTCCAACCACAACACCGGTGTGTATTCCCCTCCGCAGGCTGCCAGGCACTCTGCCTGCACCTGCTGCAATTGGACAGTCCAGGCCTGGTGTGTGACTACAGCAAGCCACTGCCCACCTCTGAGCCTCATTGTCCTCATCTGTAGAGTGGGGACATCAGCGTCTACTTTGTGGTTGGCTGTGAGGCTTAAACAAGATAATCTCCATCAACTCCCTGCCAGGAGCCTAACCTGGCCTCCGTCAGTGGCCGCTGTTGCAAATGTGAGTCCTAAATCCCTGTGACCGCTGCGCCCAGCACCCTGGACAGCAACAGCCTGGCCCTGCCCTCTCCCGGAGTTGGGAGGGAGGGCCTTTTCCCAACCTGCTCGCCTGGGAGCAAAGCTTGTCAGTGACTTCCCTGCCTCTGCCATGCCGACCCCCAGCAGCCTCCCCTGGCCTCCCTCCCGCTCCTGGAGTCTTTAGTCTTCAGCACAGTCTGGTAATTAAAAACCTTCAAGGGGGACTTTATTGAGTTAGCATTAGTTATTTTGTCAGGCTGGGAGAGCAAGAGAATTATCTGTCCTCTGGGAGAGGGGGCTGGGGCAGGGTCGTGGGCTGAGATTGGCAGGTGCCTGCCAGTGCAGTGCACGCAGCGTTTGTGCTCTATTAATGCACCGCACTGCAGGCGCAGTGGCGGGATGTGACCTGAGTGGAGCGGGCTGGCGGGTGTGTGTGTGGGGAGGGGGGATTCCCCACTGTGAGGCTGGCCCTGCGGGGATGTTCCCACTTCCCAGGCTCTTCCTGGCTCCTGTCCTAGGGCTCTATCAGCTCCTGGCTTTCAAAACAAGCCCCTGCCAGAGCCCAAATGGAGAGACGGGCTGCTGAGGTCGTTCTTTGAGACAGAGTCTCCCTCTGTCACCCAGGGTGGAGTGCTGTGGCACAGTCTCCCCTCACTGCAACCTTCGGCTCCCGGCTTCAAGCAATTCTCCTGTCTTAGCCTCCCGAGTAGCTGGGACTACAGGCTCATACCACCACACCTGGCTAGTTTTTGTATTTTTAGTAGAGACAGGGTTTTACCATGTTGGTCAGGCTGGTCTCGAATTCCTGACCTCGTGATCCTCCCACCTTGGCCTCCCAAAGTGCTGGGATTACAGGCGTGAGCCACCGTGCACAGCCTGAGGGCATTCTTTTCTTACTCTGAGCTGGGGACTAAGCATCTTGCCTTCCCAGGCCTGCCCTTAGGCTAAGGTTGGTCAGTGGGCTGGTTAAGGTGCCCCAGGCCTCCTCCCTACCCTCCCCTTCCCATTGCCTAAAGACACCCTCTTACAGAGTCAGGCAGGGACACCTGAGATTGGGAGCTCTGTGTCCTTGGCGGAGTCTCCTCACCCCGCTGCCCTCAGACTCTCATTTGTGGAATGAGAACCACCCTCCCCGGGTAGTCATGCAGGATAAAGGAGGCCAAATGGGAATTCCTGCCTCCAGGAAAGCACCTGGTTTTGTTCCCCTGGCTCTGTCTGAATGCCTAGCCCTAGAGAATGAGCTGACCTTTGCCCTTTTTGTTTGGCACTCACCTAGGGACAATACTGTGAATCCTGGCAATAACCTTGCAAGACAGGTGTGTCCAGCCCCTGTTTCAGATGAGCACACTGAGGCTGGAGCACGGCGGCAGTTTGCTCAGAGTCAGCCAGGAGTAGAGAAGCTGGGTCTGGCCCTGGATCTTTCCCCTGTTCGAGGGGCTGGGGGGCCAACACTACACTATTGAATCTTTTAGGGAAGGTGCCAGGGAAGGACACTTGGCCTCCTCCTGGGCTTGGGGCTGGCCAGGAGGCCTCCTGCTGGAAGCTGGCCCCAGGGCTTTGTATCCTGCCCTGCCTTGCCCCAGAGCTGGGCCCCACTCCCTGGCCTTTCTGCCCTGCCTATAAGGCCTGGCTCCTGAAATTCAAACCCCACCACTCCTGGTGGGCAGGGAAGAGTGGGAGGCGGATGTGGGATCTAGAATCCAGCGCTGGGGACAGTGGAAGGGTCTCACCAGCCATGTGTCTATGCCACTCATGCTGAGACCCGATCATTCAGTAGATTCTCCTGGGCTGGGGCTAGTGCTCGGCTGGCCCTGGAGGCACAGAGGGGCTTGCCGGGAGCAGAGAGGCCTGATAGTCCAATCTGAGCCTTGTCTCCCTAACCGTGGGGTCCTGTGTCCCAGGTGCGTGCTGCTTTGCAGTTCAAACAGGCCTCCTTGTCCTCCAAGTTCCTGCTCAAACACCTGCTCTTCTGGGATGCTTTCTGGGATTTATCCAGGCCACTGTGCTGCCCACTCTTCTGGCATCTCACAACCTACCTTGGTTACAGTTGACACGCAGGGCAGGACGTTACCTCATTGAGGGCCGGGCTGAGCCCTAGTTACGTCCATATCCTCAGTGTATCTGCTGGGTCCTAGCTGAGTCCCAGCTCTGCCTCAGATTCCTCATCTGTCAAGTGAGTCCAGAGCACAGAACCGTGCTTGGGGACCGCAGGGCAGGATGAGGCCAGAAAGGGCTCTTTCTGTGGCATCCTTGACCTGGTGCACGTGGCCTGACTTTAGCACTGGGGCCTCAGAGGATCAGGACATGGAACACCCAGGCCCAACCCTGGGAACTGTAAGATATTGCCTACTACTGCCGTGGGACCTGGGTGAGCTTTCTTCTTGCAAAATTGGGGGTGCTGACCCTCACCCATACTCTGTAAGACTATGGACAGAGAACCCAGCATGACGGGAGGGCCTATGGGTGCTGTGCTAAGTTTCTTTATCTAAGAAATGGGAGTAAGGCCCCATTAGTGCTCATGGGACTCATGCGAGGGGTGGTATGTGAGAGGTGCCTGCTTTTACCCAGGTCAGACACCTCAGGTCCACAGGGGCAGGAGACAACAGGTGCTGGCTGTTGTCAGGGAGGGCCGTGGAGCCAGGGGCCTGACCTCCCTCCCTCACATCTGTGGTTTCAACTTCTATGCTCTCAATCTGTGCTGGAAAGGAATTGGGCGGAGCCCCACACCCTCACACTAGCCCTTCTGCTTGCTGGGCTGTCTTTGTGGGTACCTGTGCTCTGGACCAGAATCAGGAGACCCTGGCTCAAGAGGCCCCTCTTAGGCACCTTGTGGCCCCAGGACCCCACCTTTGCCCGGCCTAAGCTAGGCCAGGCAGCTGGGTCAGTATCCACCTGGATCCACAGCAGCCCTGCCCAGCGCCCCATCTGTCACGCTCTCAGCCACACCCTTCTTGCTCTCTTCTGATTCCCCACGCAGGGGCTGCCTTTGCTGCATGTGCCATCAGGAAAACTGCTCTCTTGGCAGATGACGTCTCCCAGAGGCAGTCCCACCACAAGCACTGCTGCTGCCGCCCCAGGACTCATTGTCCAGACTGTCCAACTGCTTTGCCGAGGGGCAGACCTGAGGCCTGTGACCTCCAGCGGGCTCAGGACACACATCTGACTACTCTGGTTGAGACTCTAGTATGGAGATCCCCTCCTCCTGCCCCTCCACACACTGCTCTCTCTTCAGGGAATGCCTCCTCCTGGAAGCCCTCTCTGACCCCAAGGCTGTGGGGAGGGCCCCTCCCCTGGGGCTCAGGCTGGACTGTGGTCATCGGTTTACTTATTTTCCTTCCCACCAGACTGTGAGCTTCTTGAGTAACATCATGCATTTCTGGATCCCTGGCACATAGGAGGCACTCAATAAATGCTTGTGTTTGTTGGACAGTTTGTGGGGACTGGGAGGACCTTAAAATGTTCAGAGAAGAGGAGATAGAGTCTCAGAGACGGGAGGGATGGGGCATGGAGTGAGGCTTCACTGTCCAGAGGAGAGGGTTCCGATCCTGGCAGCCTGGGGACGGATCTGGCTGGACCACTTACTTCACCTCTCCATGCCTCAGTTTCCTTATTTGTAAGTGGGCATCTTCAAGCTGCCTCTCATGGTCGTACTGAGGTTGTACGGAGGTAAGGTAAGAAGGAGTGCTTTGCAAAGCCCCTGAAGATGTGAGTCTTCCCAGCACTGTTCTAGGGGCTTCAGTGGGCCAGGATGGTCAGGAGGCCTGCCCCAAGGCCCCTGTGTGCTCTGGGAGGCTGACCTCGTCCTTGAATTGCCTCTGGGTACAGGCTAGTACCTCATCCCAGCCTCTTCCCCAGGCCTAGTGTAGCCCAGCAACCAATGCTGAAGGGGGCAGGCCCAGCAGTGTATGCTGCAGCCAGAGCCAGTGGGCTGAGGGGCGTGCACTCCTTCTCCTCTGGTACCCTCCAGAAACCAGAAGCCTTTCCCTCCCAGCCTGCCCTTGGCTCTAATATCACAGGCCACACTGTAGGGAGAGGGTCCCCTGCCTGTGCTAAGCAAAGGTCAGGAGCAGAGGCCTCCCACCTGCCACCAGCCCGCCTGCTCCATGGCCTGGTCACACCCACAGCTGACCTAGCCTCCCTTCACTGGGGTTTTTTTATTTTGAGCAGATGAAAGATTCTGAAAGATTCTCATTCTGTGTGTGTGTGTGTGTGTGCGCGCGCGCACACACACACACACACACACACGTGTTTTGGCTGGGATTAGCTAGACCCTGGCTGCCAGTTCCTCGGAGCTCTGCTGTGTTGAGAGGACATCAGACGGCCTGTGCTGAGCCGCTTCTCGGGGGCCCGGAGCCTCCTGCACATCCTAGGGCAGGGTACTGGGGGTCAGGACTGGGAGGAGAGAGGATGAATGGGGCAGGCCCTCCTGTAGGCTCTGGCCCACCTCTGGCCCTGGCCCCCAGCGAGGGTTGGGGCCCAGCCCTGCCTCCTGCTGGCCCCTGTCCCCCTGGCTGACCCCGGCTCCCCAAGCAGCAGCCGGCGGTGCAGGGGGCGCATGCGTGCGGCGGGAGTGAGCCGGCTGTGGAGAATTAATATTCCTGGAACATCGCCCCGGCCGCCTGCACACGCCGAGGAGAATATTACGGCGATTAGCGGTGGGAGTTCGGCCTGCACGCAATATCTGGATGGAGAATTCGGTGTGATTAATCTGGCGCTAAGTAGCAGCCTCCGGGGTCCGCAGGGCTCTGGCATGTTTGGAATGGGAAAAAAGCTCGGGAGCAGAGCAATTCTTTGGGGGTCTCTTTGGGGGTCTGCCAGGGTGGCAGCTGTGCCCGGGGCAGGCTGCAGGCTCCTGGTGGCCCCAGGTGGGCAGATCATCCCTTATTTGCAGCCATCGGCAGACTGCCAGCAGATAAAAGTGTGTGTGGTTCCGAAGCTCAGCCCATCTGACACCTATCTCAGACCTTTCTCTCCCTTTAGCGGCCTACGTTCAGGGTCACAGACCCACATTGGGGTTGTAGCTTTACCGCACACTTCACACCACCTTTCGGGGCCTCAGTTTCTTCATCTGTAGACAGGATGCATCATTCCTACCCTGCCGTCTCGGGGAAAGTCACTATTGTTTTTCCCACTTCATGGAGGAGGAAACAGGCTGTGAGCATTTTGCACAGCCAAGAGTGGCTCTGTGCTATGCAGATGTTAAAGATTATTGTTAATAATTCTACAAAGAACCTGAGTTCAGCAGCCACCAGTTCCTCTTGCTTTGTCTCTACTCTTTGAACAATGGCAGATCTGGTGTTCGGAACCTCCCAGAGGGTGTCATTGGGATGTGGTGGCAGGGAGAGAGTGCTGGTGGCCCCATCTGTAAAATGGGTGTAAAAATACCGCACTTCCCTGAAGTGGAGATCAAAGTGAGAAAAGCAGGTGACTGTTTTAAGATCTGCTCTTCTGGGGCTGTTTTGTAGTCTAACTTAGGGCAGCAGTGGAGACCAGGTGAAACTGGTGGTGATGTGAGTCGCGGAACATCTGTTGGTTTGGCCTTCCTCCCAGTCATCGGCCCCAGCCTGACTGCTTCACTGGATGGAAGCACTGAATGCCAGGGCTGGAAAGGAGCCTCCTGATCTTCCCCAGTGTCTTCACTTAAGGGCAAGGAAACTGAGGTGCAGAGAAGGAATGAGGCCTGCCCAGGGTTGCACCAAAGTGGCGGTGTGGAGGGAGGATTGTGGTCTTTGGAGCCAGCCAGACCTGCACTGACCTTGGGCAAGTCTGTCTTTCTCTGGGCCTCGGTTTCCTTATCTGTAGAATGGGAACGTTGTGCCAGCCTTTTGGGGTGGAACAGTGTAATGGGCAAGGAACAGAGCAGACACTCTGCTCTCTCTCTCTTTTTTTTTTTTTGATATGGGGGTCTCAAAAATACAGCCTGTTGCCCAGACTGGAGTACAGTGGCATAATCTCGGCTCACTGAAACCTCTGCCTCCCTCCCAGGTTCAAGTGATTCTCCCACCTCAATCTCACGAGTAGCTGGGAAGCACGCCACCATGCCCAGCTATTTTTTTGTTTTGTTTTGTTTTCTGAGATGGAGTCTTACTCTGTCACCAGGCTAGAGTACAGTGGTGCGATCTCGGCTTACTGCAACCTCCGCCTCCTGGGTTCATGTAATTTTCTTGCCTCAGCCTCCCGAGTAGCTGCGACTACAGGCACGCGCCACCATGCCCAGCTAATTTTTTGTATTTTGGTAGAGACAAGATTTCACCATGTTGGCCAGGATGGTCTCGATTTCCTGACCTCATGATCTGCCTGCCTTGGCCTCCCAGCGTGCTGGGATTACAGGGGTGAGCCTCCGTGCCTGGCCATGCCCGGCTAATTTTTGTATTTTTAGTAGAGACGGGGTTTTACTGTGTTGGCCAGGCTGGTCTTGAACTCCTGGCCTCAAGTAATCCACCCACGTTGGCCTCCCAGAGTACTGGGATCACAAGAGTGAGCCACCACGCCAGGCCAGCACTCTGCTCTCTTAACAGGAAAAGATCCCGTTCTACTGGGAGTGCAAGAGGGCCTTCTGAAGGGTGTCCAGCACATACAATTGGCCTGCCTCCTCTTTGCCCAGGGTGCTGGACTTGCCGAAAGCTCTTATGGTGAAGGAATTCAACCATTGCACTTTTTCACTCAATTGCTTCACGCCCTGTGGGTTGAACATTTCCAAATCTGATTTGCAGGACATTTCTTTTCTTTTCTTTTTGGTTAGTGAGGCTTTAGACTTCCATGCAACTCACCATGCCCAGAAATGGATACTGGATCAATTGTCTTTACTCTCCCTTTCCCATGCAAGCAATGTAATGGCCTTTGAAAGGGGGTTGGTTTGTGGTTTTCCAGCAGTAGAATGGTCTGTGGTCTTGAGCAGCTAAATTTGAAACCGGGCTTTTCAGGAGGATCAACTGAGCTCTGAAACAGCTGGGCACAGTGCAAGCTGACAGGGGTCAGGGAGAGGCAGGTGGGGCTCCTTCGGCTATGTTTTCACTGCTGACTCCTCAGTGCCGGGAACAGTAAGAGCTCACACAGCCCTGCTTGAGTGAATGCATGCATACATGATGGGATGGATCTGTGCTATGATGAGATGCAGTAGAGTATGTTGGTTAAAAGCCTAGGCTCTAGAGCTAGACAGCCTGGAGTGGAACTCTAGCTCTGCTCTTTGTTAGTGGTGTGACTTTGGGTAGCTCAGTTCAGTTCTCTGGGCCTCAGTTTGCTCATCTGTGAAATGGTTGAACTAGATGATGCCAGCATTCCTTCCAGCTCAGATGTTCTGGTTTCTTTGTTGACCTTCATCCCCAACAATAATGTGCCCAGAACAAAGGCATGTTGCTCCCTGAGCCCTCTAGCTCAGCCACCATGCTCCCAAAAACCTGTGCTCCCAAATAGAGGCAACGTGTCCTCTCTACCCAAATGTGCCTGGGAGTTGCCGCCTTGGAAATGTGCCTTTTTGTTTCGGGGGTTGGGTGCCCATACCCTCCTATTTTTTTGCCCCCTCCTCCCTTCCCCCCAGCCATCCTGATCTAGCTTACATACCTCCTCCTCCAGGAAGCCTTTCCTGATGCCGACTCCCAGCTGTACTCCTTTCAAGGCCCCTCTCTGCATCTTTTGCTCCTGGCCTGGGATCCCACCTCACTCATGTTAGGGTGTTTGTGAGAAGTTATTGAATAATTGTGCACACATGTCCTCCACGGTTCAAGGGACTGACAGGAACCCACGTCTATTCCTTATCTGTGAAGTGCCTGGCTGGTGTGAGGAGGTACATTTGCACTCCTTGTCTGAAATTACCCACTCAAAATCTCAGTGACATAAAGAGTGTTACCCTGCTTCAAAGGAGGAAACTGAGGCTTGGCAAGCTTATTTGGAGCCTCGTCTCTGATCCCCTGAAGCTCATTTTCTTCCCACTGCCACAGAACATCTCTCTCAGACTGTGCTCTGTCCTCTGGACACCTTGCAGACCCTGATCAGCTAAAGTAATCATGCTGGCCGCTAACTGGGATCGGCTCCTGCTTGGAGAGGCCACGCTGCTGTAAGCATTTTGCATCTCATATCTCATGTAATCTTACAGCAACCTTATAAGGTAGGTCCTATTCTTATCCCCGTTTTACAGGTGGAGCATGTGTGGCTCTGAGAAGGAACTTGCTCAAGGTCACACAGGAAGGAAGTGGTGGAGCCAGGATTTAAAACCAGACAGCCTGATGTCGGTGCCTGCCAAATTGAATTGCAGTTCTTCAATTCACTGTTTCAGTCAACCTTGCCTAGGTTCCTCAGGGCATATTTCTTGAGTATGCACTGTGTGGGTCAGAGGACAAGGGGCAGAGGATGACAGACCCATGTCCTTGGCCAATCTCAGAGCCCCACTGAGAGGGGGCAGGTACAGTTCTGCTAGGGTCTTTCGAGGGTCTGCCCTGTGCTGAGACCCTCTGAAGGGACACTGCTGTTATGCTGTCAGCTTCACATAGGGTGGGGCAGGCTCAGAGGGGTCAGTGGCTTGTCTACAGTCACCCAGTGAGCAAGTTGGGGAGCCAGGATTTGAACTTGAGCAGTCAGCTTCAGAGTCCCTACCCCTTTCCACCATTTCTTCCTGCCTTCCAGGACACAGCATATGAGCTGCTATGAGAGAAAAGCAAAGAAAGTGGCATTGGACTTGGACTTGGGGGTAAGGCTTCTCTGACGAAGTGAAGTCGAAGTCGAGACCCTCATGTAATGCAGGAAGTGGTGGGAGTAGGGGGAGGAGAGGGAACAGCTTGTGCAAAGGCCCGGAGGCAAGAGAGAGCATGGTTTGTTTAAAGAACTGGATGCAGTGGCTCATGCCTTTAACCCTAGCACTTTGGAAGACTGAGGTGGGAGGATCACTTGAGCCCATGAGTTCGAGACCAGCCTGGGCAACATAGTGAGACCCCCTCCCTGCAAAAAAATTAAAAAAAAAAAAAAAAAAAAAGAACAGAATGAAGGTGTTTGTTCTAGGTTTCTTCATTGGCATTTCCAGTTGTAATCTTTGAGTAGTCGGTTTATCTAGAAGGGTTTACTGAGTGCCTCGTGTGGATTCTGTACCATGTTAGGTGTTAAGTGCAGACCCAGCCCTTGGTAGGGGTAGGGACTAGGGCATTGCCCAGTGGGAGTCCCAAGGACCGAGATGGGAACACTAGCTCCAGGATTTGGGAAAGGCCAGGAGGAATGGAAGTACTTTATCGTCAGTGGGAGCTGCCTTGTGTCCTTACCTGTAACCCTGACATCCTAGATATGGAAAGGATGAAATGAGGTAACCAGGACCTGGCGCTTAGTAGGCCCTCACCAGATGCCAGGCACAGAAGCTTAGTGGCAGGCATGTGCCAAGTTTGGGGCAGCCAGTGGTCAGCAGCCCAGCTGCCCCATGGCACCAGGGAAGAGGGGAAGGGTGCTGCCGTGGAGTAGGCAGAGCAGGGCCTGGAGAGGCCCTGGGCCAGGAGCCTCGGGCTGAAGCGAGCATGGCAGAGTGAAGTGCATGGCCTCTCACTGGAGGGCAGAAGCTGGAACACTGGACGGGAAAGGCCCACCAGGCCAAGGATGACTTGAATAGCTATGGAGTAGGCAGCTCAGGCCAAGGATCTGGCCGTGGCCCCGAGTCTAGGCACTGGCCATTTGGGTCTCTGTTCTGTCCCAATGCTTCCTGGGCCTTGGTTTCCCCATCTTGACTCTGGGCATTGGTGCTTACCTCTCAGGCATTGCTGTGGGGTAGGAAGGGGGGTGTGAAGTGCCTGTGCTGGGCTTGCAGATAGTAGGTGCTCAGCCCCTCAGAACGAATGCTGCTGCCATACACAGAGAAACAGAGCCAGGACCCCAAGCCAGGCTTCCTCTTGCTGTGGCCTCTCTGAGATGGGACTTGGGACAAAGGGTGGTTGGGACTGCCATGCCCTGCCCTTTCCAAGCTCACCTTTGTAGGGGGCAGCCTGGGCTCACTTCAGTGGTCTATGAAGGCTTTAAAAAGCCCTGGAGCTGCCCAACCAGCCCTTCAGGCTCTGGGCCGTTTTGCTGGCCTCACATCCCAACTCACCCTCCTGCTTTGCAGCTCAGATATGCCCTTCCCTTTCTGAGCCTTGCCAGGTAAAATGCAGCCCTCTCTGGTCCTCATGACCACCACCTAAGGTGCTGGGTGCAAGTCCCCAGCACACAGTAGGTGCTCTATGAATGGTCACACTTGCCTCTACCCCACAGTCTCCAAGCACAGCAGTGAGCTGCGGTTCTCACCTGTGGTGGGCGTTGGCCCCTTTTAAGCCATTCACTCTGGGGCCAATTATAAATAGACACATAATCGCCCCTATCTATAGAGATAAGACATACTCTTCAGATGAGCCCGCCCCTCCCCTGCCCCCCTCCACGCTGGCACGCGCTCTCTGCAGTTGAAGGCGACGGAGGGATCGGGTGCTCCCCTCCCTCCTCCATCCATCCATCCCTCCTCCCTGCTGCTCCTCCATCTCCACCCTGCAGAGGTGAGATCGGCAGGGGCCGTGATGTCAGAGGCTCAGCTGATGTCACCGCCCCGGCCCTGTGACTTCACTTGCCGGCTTGGGCAGGAGGAGCCGCGAGGAGGCTGAGAGCCGAGAAACTGCCCCCCTTTCCTTTTTCTTCTCCTTTTTTTCCTTTCCCCTCCTCCCCCGCCTCGGCTCAGGAGTTGTTTTCCTCCCCGGTGGTCGCCGGGCTGGCAGGGGGT